>NW_010532592.1:0-43312 GCF_000687285.1 Phaethon lepturus | reverse complement strand
TCAGCAGGAGCCAAATTAGTGTCTCTCATGCTCAGTGTGTGGACACTGACCCCGCAGGAGCAATGAATGAGGAGGCTGACCTGGAATTTGCCACGTACATCTCTTTTTTTTTTCTCCCTTGAACTACTGTATCTGCAAAAAACTAGAAGCCTCTGTTAGAAAAAAGACACTTTCCTACGGTTACAGAGAGTGCTACAGCACTCAACGGAGGTGAGGGGGAAGGAGTCAGCGTGGAGCCAAGTCCAACCTCAAATGTCAAAGGGCAAATCTTTATAAAACCATGGGAATTATGAAAAAGATCTGAGAAGTTATTCAAAATAAGACCAAAATACAGGTCAATGTGGGTTAGGCTGGAGCAATAAGAAGGTAGAAAATACTGGGTTTAGAGCTTGGTTTCTACGTCCTCCTTCTTGTTTTTACGTCAGCCATAGACCTAAATCACAGAAATCAGCACAAAATGCATCGGCTGATACTTTTCAGTTTTTTTCGGTGGTAAGAAAAGTTTCTGATAAGTGCAGAGCTGTCACCATCAGCCCCAGCACAGTGTCCTGGGAGATGTGTTACCGGACACACAGTGCTGAGAACGTGACACTTTCTTTTTGTCCCACTCTTACACTTACTCCTGGATATTCCCTGTGGACACTGATGGATGCTTTATTTGGAAAGCAGGTTGGGGTTAGTGGCACAAACTTGCAATTAAAATCCATGCATTTATTTAATATCAGCCTTTCAAAACATAATTCTTCTCTAAGATTAAAACAGGTAACACCCCTCTTCACTGTAACCCAGGGCAACCGCTCAGCCAGATTATTCCATTACAGAGCTGATCTCTCCTAAAGATCACAGGTGCCCTCCAGCTATTTGGGTGTTATTTGTCAGTGCTTATAACATGAAGTCTTCTGCTCATCTGAGATTCTTTCTCTCCGTGTCAAGCTATACATTGAACTTTTAGTTTTGCTCTTGGAAATCACTCAAACGTTCAGAAGAGAAAATAGAGGAATGGACATAAAGATGTTATTTACTCTCAATCTACTCCTTCATGCTCCAAATTATTTTCATTTAGCATCCATTCAGGCAGCTCATGTAGGTAGCCTTTAAAAGGCTGCATGTTGTTTATTTTCAGTCATCCAAACAAATTGGCCTGTGGGAACAATTTGTCCCTGAAGATAAGTAAATAACATTTACTAATGGCAGGTAAAAACTCATAGCTTTGTTGGTTTCTCTACCAGTCACAAACTGAATTTCTAGTAGAAGATGATTTTCAGTGTGTCCTGGTTTCGGCTGGGGTAGAGTTAATTTTCTTCCTAGTAGCTGGTATAGTGCCGTGTTTTGGATTTAGTGTGAGAATAATGTTGATAACACACCGATGTTTTTAGTTGTGGCAAAGTAGCCATAGTGCTTATCCTAAGTCAAGGACTCTTCAGCTTCCCACGCTCTGCCAGCGGGGAGGTGCACATGGAGTGGGGAGGGGGCACGGCCGGGACAGCTGGCCCAGCCTGGCCAAAGGGACATTCCCCACCAGATAATGTCATGCTCAGTGCATAAACTGGAGTTGGCTGGGGGGCAGGAATCGCTGCTTGGAGACGGGCTATCGATCACCAGGTGGTGAGCACTTTTCCACTGTGCATCACTTGGTTTTGTATATTCCTTTATTATTATTATTAGTTATTGTTATTGTTATTATTTCCTCTTTCTTTGCTCTCCTTTTAAACTGTTTTTATCTCAACCCATGAGTTTTCTCCCGATTCTCTCACCTGTCCCACTTGCAGTGGGGGAGGCGAGCGAGCAGTTGCGTGGTACCTAGTGGCTGGCTGGGGCTAAACCACAACACAAGGCAAGTTACAAACATTGCAATTAATAGGTTTAGATTTCATTATTGCAATTAATTGCAATAAGGTTAAATAGTGTTATTGATAAACTGGGGGGGAGGAAGCACCAGTGTGGAGATTTCCTCTATCTACCTCCTGTCCAGTGATGTTCAAGGGCAAGACACGCACAGACAGAAGGTATTAAAAACTTTGGACTTTTTTTGCTTCCTGACTATGTTGTTCGAACAAAACCCAGCCTGAAAGTCCCACCTTCCTAGCCCAAAAGCTGTCAGGCACTCAGCAGTGTCAATCGGCAACGAAACATGAGGCAACCAGGTTTTACTTTCCAAAAAACCAACTATTCTTAATACGTGCATTTCACCCCATCCCATCCAGGGCACGCCGGAGGCGTCACAGGGGCAGGAGAACAGCCTGCCCGCCGCACAGCTTTCTGCACGGCGCCGAGAGGTCTCGCTGGGGAAGGGGCTTTCCCCGGGAGCCACCGTCTCTCTGTGCTGCTTTGCCAAAGGGAAAGCGGGGCCAGGACGTTTTTCAGTCATTTTTCGGTCATTTTATTGTTAGGAGAAGCAAAGCTGCCCTGCTCAGTGTCAGCAACCCCGACGCAGGAAAGGGGGTTGCGTGCAGCGCGTGCGAGATAGCGTTCAGCTACGGCGCGTAGGATGTGGTGTGACACTGCCACACGCAGCAGCTACTGACGCCGCAGCACCTTGGTTTTGGCAGGGGATGGACATGAGCGCAGCGAGCCTGCCGCCTTGGATCCTTACCACAGCAGAAAAGCTCTTTGTCTTCAAACTGAGCTACCCAAGTCAGCAAGAGCTGAATTAGAACCGGGTTTTCCTGGCAAAACATGACGGTGTTCACTTAACTTGCAAACACAGGGGAAATTCTTTACGAGAAATGCCAGACCTGGTCCTCCTTTGACTTGCCTCTGCCGGTGCGCAAAACACCCCGCCGGCTGCAGGAACGGGAGCCAGGATTTCCTGAGCTCCGATCTCGGCTTTGACAGGAACTACCCAAAGCACTGTTGCAAACTCCTAAATCCTCTGCTGCAGCCTCCCCACCTCGACACGACCGACACAAAACACTTGGGAGCTCGCGAGTGTCCCAAACTGCACAGCAGATGGACATGGAAAGGACATTTAGTTCACCACCAGCCTCCAGAAAGGTTCAACCCAGAGTACCAGTCAATTCCTGACAGCTGCCTGTCCCATCTACTCACAAAAACTTACTTATTGTAGACTCCACCGCATGCCTGGGCAACACATGCCTACCTGCATTACCTAACTGCATTGGCTGCCCTTGCTGCTGGATTTTTTTTTTCCTATTGTAAATCCTAAATGTGTTTGTTACTGAAGTTGCTGCAAGGCTGATTTAACGTTCAGTGCGTCAGCACTTGAAAGAGGAGGTGGCCAGCCGTCCTGTGCTACAAGCTGTAATTCAGGACAGCTCCACAGTTTCATAATTGAAAAGATTTTTTACATGAGACAGGCAACAGGGGAAATAACACACAAATTCACTCTTTTTTTTAAGTCCCGAAATCTGTTCTTTCCCTTAGTGAATGATTTTATGAATAACCATTACTCTTGTTCTTTAAAAGTGTCTGTTTTGGAAGAGTTTTGAAACTCAAATTTGCGAATGCTTTTAGCTGAACACAAGTGTGCCTGTGTGCTTGACTTGTTTCTCTATTTAAAATAAATGATAATGAGATCTCAAGCACAAAGTTCTCTAAAGTGAAGGGAAGAAGCATCACTCGTTATAGGTATGGTAAATCTCAAGCTCTTTGTTGACCTCAGCCTCAGGAGGTGGCATACAGAAACCAGAAACTAGGTCAGCTTCAAAAAGATGAGCCTCCTTGTATTGAGCATGCTGGGACTAAATCAGAAAAGCCAAAACATAACACAAAACTGATCTGGGGCAATGGAAAATCCCTTCTTACGTGCTCTGATCATCATAATATGACCAGGAGGAACTTTGATCTACTGCTTGGTGCAGAGGGTAGGTTGTTGATGGGTGACACCTACAAAGCTGAAAGTACTCAGAAACAGCAGACACCTTCAACTTGCCTAGGCCTCAGAGACTCTTCTGGGATATTTAAAAATAACCACTAGAAGTTGACTTGGGGAATCTGAGCAGGATGAGAAGATAGTGTCAGATTAAGAAAGGGGGAAGTCATGCTTATCTTCAAAAAAAAGGATTGGGAGGAAAAGATGGATCCTGGAAACTATAGACTGGGAAGATGAACTTAGTTTCATTCTGGAATGACTTCTGAGACCAACTTTGCCCAAGCACCTGGAAAGTAACAGGGAACAGGGGTTTGTCAAGACCAGGTTTTCTCAAACCAGTCCGATTTCCTCTTGTGACCTGGTAACAGACCTTGTGGGTAAGGGAGAAGCAGATGATTTCATATCATGGCTCTCCACAAAGACTTTGGATCATGTCTCTCTTGGCATTGTTTGAGAGACTGAAGGCTGACACAGTGCATTGGGATAGGTGTGGGAAGCACTGGAGAGCGCTCCCAGGGAGCTCCCTTCGATGGTCCACAGCAGAGTGGAAGAACATAGCCACAGGTTTCCACAAAGTGTGTCCAAGGTCCTGTTCAGCATCTCCATTGGTAGCTCAGCTCATGGAGGAGACCATATCCTTATTAAATTCACAGATTGCTCCAAGCAGGAAAGGAGTACAAGGACATGGGGAGTGGGACTATTATCCAAAGTGACCAAAACAAATAGAGAAATACTCTGGGGGAAGAAAACCATCTTGAAATTCATATGCATGGTAGGAGAGTCTTCAAGACACATCAAGTAATTGTTCCACTTTATCCTGCACTACTATCCCCATCCCACAGTTAGAATCAACAAAGATCTGAGAAGGGGAATGGGTTGGATAGAGACAGAGGTACCATGGGGTCAGACCAGCCTGGGCAGCTGTTGGAGAGCAGAGCACAAGACTGGTATTGGGGATATCAGCGCTAATCTGAAAGTTATGGTGCCTGTAAAGCTGTTGGTATCTAGTGGTCATGTGACAATGTAGTGTGATGGTGGTGAATACTGAAGTCCACCATGACACAGTATGCCACGGCATCATGATATGACATTTTGGCATGAGCTTCCTCCAGGATTCAAACATCATCCCCAGCATCAACACCAGTAAGGCCCCAGCTGGAGTGGCAGACTCACATCAATAAAAAAGTGAGTCAGCCAGAAGGAATCCATGGGTGAGAAATCTCTGTTCTGAAAAACACAACTCGTGATGAACAACTGAAAAAATAAACTACTTTTAAAAAGAAGACTCTGGAGGCTGGGCAGCAGCCTTCAGGTACACACATGGTTTCTGCTCTCCTTGCTCGTGCTGGATGAGACAATCATGGATTAAACTAAGCAAGACTCAGTGCAATTTGCGTTAGACATTACGAAGGTTTCTCTAGCTTTTCTGGTACTCCAACAGGCTCTTTGGGAAGGTAGTGGGGTCTCCATTATGGGACATGCTTCAATTAAACCACAAGCATAATTACTTCTGGAGTTTGGTTGGGAAATGTGTGGGATGACCTTTGAGGTCAGCTGCATGTCTGTGTCTCTAATCTTACGTCTGTTCTTGAGTTTGCTGGTGATTTACTGTGTGTCTGAGATCAAATGGCACAGTTTTGTGGAGATGTTTTCCTCCCACCACTAAGTCATAAAACTGAATCTTGCTCAGTTACCCTGAAAATTAGTAACTATTGAAAATGTGCCCTGAAGGTGTGAAAGACTTCACAACTGCCTGATTAAACATCTGATACGCTTCTAACCAACATCCCTCCAAAATTTTTAAAAGGGCATGATTAACCCCTGCCGGTTTCTTTCAGCTTAATGTCTTTGCAGCTGCCATCATGTCCCCGTAGATTTGGTCTTTAGCTGAGGGAAATGAAGACAAGATTTTCCCCCAAGTCCTTCAGCTTGGTTGCATGTCTCCCAACAGCAGTGATGAAGATACTTTTTTGCTGTCCCTCAGCCCTCTGGAGAACACTCAGCAGCAAAGGACCGTTCTGAGTCAGAGCTCCTTTCTTCTTTCATTCTACCCAATCTTTTAACTGTCTGGATCTGCCAGAGACACCAGTCCCCAGTGCCACTTTCATAACTTTTTTCTTTGAACACAAAAGACTGTAGACCGTGGTAGATGAGGAAGACATCCCCATTTGCAGGTAGGTGCCTCCTGTTAAAGTCCTTCTTTTCAATCACTGATTCAGGTGTCATAAAATTTGACTAGGTCACCTAAAAAAGATGCACTGGAGGTAGCAGAGTTCTTAGCTGGAGACATTTTCTGGGAAAACCATCCTTATATCCCAGAGGCCTCCAGTGGGTTCCTCTTGTTGCAAAGGGTGAGAGAAAATTAAACATGATCCAATGAAAGGGGGCTGGCCATTTTTAGGCAGTCAAACCATCTAATTCAGTAGAGAAGGGTGGAAGTGGCAACACAGAGTGGCAACAGAGTCAAAATAAACCCTGAAAGTGAAGCCACAATCCAAGAGCCTATTAACCAAACTCATAGCAGTTTCCTGACCATCACAAGGCAGGAGGTACCTGGGGGACTTGAGGCCCTAGGATGTGGGAATCTGGACACTTGTGTCATCTGCACCTGAGCCCAGCTCAGCATCCCCCAGTGACATGCCCAGAGTGGCACTAGAGAGGAGCGTGGGGAGACAACCTCCATCCTCATCTTCAGCTGAGGTTGAGGCTCTGCAGAAGGCCTGAGAGTCACAGGAGCACCACGAGACACAAACCTTCATCCGTCTATAAAATCTCCCTAGTCCCCATCCAGCCTTTTCTTCCGCCCTTTGAATCTTCTTATTCTGCTCCTCTTCCCCTTCTGGCTCCCCTGGACCTCACAGCATTGTCCTCCTCCCTTCCTCCATCCCTGCCCCAGTCCCCTTCAACCTTGGCTTCAGTTTCACTACCTTTAACCTCACCATATGTTTACTCATATATTAGATATATTATTAATATATTTATTCATATGTCACATATCTGTATATAGCAGAGAATATAGAAATCCTTCTACATGATACGTATTCAACAGATACATGATAGGCAGATGCTGTGACTTAATCAAACAGATCATCTACAGTTTCAGAAAGTTCAAAACCATCATTAGCTACATGATATTTATTCTTCTGTTACTCGCGGTCCTGCCTGCTCTCACCTCTTCCTTGCGTCAACAGCAATTTTTTAAGTACTAGACCCCCTACTTCCTACAACGCATAGCTTTGTATTTTAAGATGGAAGGGAACTGAAGTCTCTTCTCTCCAAAAAAGTCTTTAGTGCAATCATCTAAGTGATTTTTGGCTTTGCCCCAAATGGGACATCCAACATGGGCCATTTCTCTGAGCCCCATTTCTTGCTGGGCAGAGACAAGGTCACAGGCACTGTGGGCCATCCTTGGCCTCCAGCCTTGATCATTCACTACATACCTCCCAGCTGGCTTTCAGGGCTGTGTTTGGGGGTTTGACTTGCCTCCATGTCAGCACCCCAGATGTTATCCCTTTCCCATCCAGCTGTCTAACCTGTCTGAAATTAACCCCCTTCAACACAGACCCATTCAACATAGACGCCTTCTCCCATAGGCATGGGAGCAAAGCAGCACTTCAGGTGACATCCAGTTCACGAGTAGTTCGTGAATCTGAAACAGCCACCTTGATAACCCCACAGAATTTATTCTCACTATTATCCTTTGAGTTTCTGCATTAACTCTTTCAGAGGTGGAAGGTCTATGGGACTAGCAGACCATGGCTGCCCCTCTTTGTGGTGAGCCAGCATAAGCAGATTTGGGCTCCAGCTTTCCTGGACTAAGCCTAGTCCCAAAAAATCAAATCTTAACTGCACACCATTAATTTCTAACCTCTTCCTGGATGTTTATTTCAATTTAAATTCATTTAAATTGAAAGGGGCAATGAAAAAGGCAAAGGACAAAAGTTCAGGGAGGGCACAAATGGGGAAGAAGGACAGCTATGTTTTTTTGACATCTATTGAGGAAGAAGATTGGGAAGTAGTTGCACTTTGTCAACATTTTGAGGAAACAAAGCAGCAACATAGGTAGTGCAAAAACCACAGCAAAGACCTTCAGGAAGGAGGTTTTGGAGGAGGAGACAAGGGTAGATGTCATGAATGAAAGCAGACTCCCAAAGACCCAACACTGGGACAGGAAGCTTTCCTCCTGTGCAGAGGATGGGATGGTTCAGGAGATATGTGTGGGCCAACACTTATCTCCCCCCTACACTTGAAGGTATTTAACAATGGCAATGGTGAAAGGATGGATTCAGATGAAGGCAAGCTCACAGCTTAGGTGTCCAGGCAAGATAGCACGCAATCCCTATATTCCCTGAATTATCCATGACTCCACTTAGGCAATGGGTAACATAACATTGTAGGACACACTGTGCAGCATTTGAGTGTAACCAGACTCGTGCATCCCTGCTAATACTGGGCCTTCAAACCCAGAGAGATTGCACGAAGTGGCAGTTCCTGGGCAGAAGCACTTGTTGGACACCTCCAGTCCTGGGTGTCCTCACCCCATGGTGATTAAAGCTCCATGGGGCAAGAGTGAGCACATGCACGATGAGGTGAGGTTCCGAAGATGCTGAGATTTGAAGACCAAAGCCTTGCAGAGGAGCAGAAGGGAGGGAACCCACAAAGCTCTGCAGGGGCTGGAGCGTGTGAAAGGGAAACTACTGCATCTGTGTTAGGTGGTTTCTCACTCAGATGTGGGGGAAATGCATGGTTGCATATCACTTTCTGGGCAGAGGGTGTAAATCATCTTCGCAGAGGGTGGCATGGAGTTACTCGTGTGACTAGGACTGATCTGCTGCTTCTGGGAGGATTTTCCCAGCTGCCCTGAGCATGGGGTTTTGGGTTGCTGATCCCTCACTTCTGGGGTGGGTGCGGAAGAAAGGGACTCTTTTTTTCTGATTCCTGGAAAAAGTAAAGGGGAAGGATGGCTTATTTTCTCTCCTTCTTTCCAGAAGAGAGACACTGCTCAGGCACATCTTTTTGAGGAAAGGAAGCTCTTCTCCACAGGGCCCATATCTTGCCCTGGGAGAAGGAGGAGGCGGCACAGCCTTGGAGCCATTAATTTTTTGCAGACATGCCTAGAAAATGTCCTCAAAGCACCACCAGCAGCCTCAAGTGCCATTTCACGGTGGGAGCCCAAACAAACAGGGCCTATCCAGAGAGAAGAAGGGGTTTGTAATCCCCTAAATGTCTCAAACGCCAGTCATTCCCAAAGTAGGCTACAAAGACGACCACCTCCAGTTATTGCAGCACTGTAATACAGACAGGAGTCACCAAATGACTGACGTGACACCACGTTGCAACTCAGCACCCCGGGGAATTTTCAGAGGCTTTTTGCACTGTGAAAGGAGGGATACGTTTCTGTGTAAAACACAAAGACATGACGAACGTCCTACATGCACGCAGTTGCTCGCACAAGGTTGTGACAAAGGTCTGTGATAGCTGGGCTTGCTCAGCAGGCTCACTTGTGCATGGGGGAAGAGGGTGACTCTTGAGAGATAGTATTTGTCAAACGCGCTGTCCCTGCAGCATCGCCTCAGAAGGATTCGGACTCTCAATACTTCAACTCTTGTTGATGTTCAATGGCCAACACAACTCCCAAGAGCAACTAACGGCCATGGATGGGAAGCGAGGGTAAGTTTTTCCCTCCTGTGTTTTCTGAGTTGGAAAGAGCTTTAGTCATGCATGGGAAACTTGCTGACTGGGAGCATGTGGGGCTGTCCGCACAGACACTTACAATGAGAAAGTGAAAAGCAGAAAAGCAAAAGCCGAGAAGGTCATACGACCATTTCTTACCCCGAATGCAAAAGAACAGCAAATTCTCCTTTTAAACAGATGCCGGGGATGGGAGCAGCACGGTGCCTCAGTAAGCTGTTCTGATCTGCCCAGCGCTGGCACTGAGCGAGCAGCTCCCGGGCATCATGCCCGACCACCTCCTACTAGGCAGAGCCCTGCCTGGTGTGGGGTGAGGGCAGGAGGGTGCTTTGCCAGGCTGCTCCAAATCCCCAGTCCCTCTGGGAGGAACCTCAGTGCAATTCTGGCCCTCTGAGGGGATACCATCACAGGGAAAAAGAAGCAGTGCTCAATTTTATCAGGGCATGGGGTAGATGAAGCCCTGCAGGCACTTGTGGGGAGATCCGGGGGGAGCAGATAAAAACTCTCTATTTCCTGGAGATGGAAGATGAACTGGCAGGCACGTATTAGCCCTGCAGAACACCTGGCATGCTGAGCATTATTTTCTATCATCCCCTGGTAGCAGCTTTCTCCTGCAGCAGTGTCCACCGCAGGCAAACCTATAAGCAGCCAACACCTACAGCAGCTCTCACCACCTAGGTCCACTGAGAAACCCCCGAGAGATATCTGCCCTCCAAACACCTCTCTGGCCAGAAATACCCTTTTCTTCATTTAATGAGGACCTGGCAGAGAAGAAGGGCTGGTTGGATGCCTGCCCTTGAGTTTTGTCCCTTTCAGGCTGCGGCTTTCTCATCACTGCATCCCTCTGGTCCCCATGGCTATCTCTGGAGGTACCAAGGGATGCCTGGAGGTGCTGGGGCCAGGGCAGGGTCTGGGTTTGGTTGTCCATGATTGTCCATGGGAACGGATGTCTGTAGGTTTCTGCCAGGCTATACATTATGTGTTTAAATCCAAAGGATCTTAACTGCAGCTACCAGCACAAACTAGCACTGTGCATTAAAAAGCATCAACTGCAGCTCTTCACCTGAAAAATCATAGAATCACAGAACCATTTAGGTTGGAGAAGACCTTTAAGATCATCGAGTTCAACCATAAATGACTTGTTGGATTAATTTTCCTTGCTTTTTCCCCCCATGTAAAAATGATGTCTGAGCGACTTGGTGTCCAAGTGGAGCTACCTAGCACTAAGTGAATCGGCACAGTCCTGGCTGAATTTGCACATCTTCTTACCTTTGCAAGATCCTCCTGCTCAGCCCTGGATAACAGGAGTCAAGGGTAGGAACAAGACACAGGCATCCTGACAAAGAGCAGAGGGTAAGAAGAAGGATTCCTGCAGCCAGCTCTTACAACTGTCTGTAAAGCAAACCTCATTCACATTTCATTGCTTGGATTAAAGCATGCTCGCACTTCAATTCAGAGCTGCTGCTGCAAGTTGCGGTCCCAGCAGCAAAACAAAACAGTGGAGCTGAACAAGCGAAGGCAGGACATTCAGTTCTGCTGCTAATGAAAGCCCAGAAACCTTGTTAAAAAAAACAGAAAACAGTCAACCAAACAAGATGAGCAGATGAGTGGCAAACCCAAATGAGTCAGTGCAGGAACTGAAGGGGACAGCTAGTGAACCTGCATCTCTCAGACACACAGAATGGTTGAAGTTGGAAGGGACCTCTGCAGGTCATCAGGTCCAGCCCCTCTCAATGAACCATCTTCAGATGGTTCATCATTCTTGGGGTAATGCCATGGAAGACCAGCTCCAGAGGCAACATAAAACCAGAGAACAATTCCCAGTGCTTGCGGGTGCAGAGGACATGGTAACATCCAAATGCCGTGCTCTGTCCCTGGGATCAATTCAGGCCGACTGAAAAAGCTGTCTGTATCAGCTCTGCTGCCCTGAGCCGGGGTCCATAACCCTGGCAGGAGGAGGTGGCCAGCGACACGGCCAGTAGACAGTGAGGGAGCCTGGTCTACCTGGCTTTTAGGACCAATTGCAAGTTGTTTTAAACTTTACTGAGAGCTCCAGCTACAGGAACACATGAATCCAGCTGGGGTACAGGAGGCATCTGTCGTCATGGCATTAAGCGGCACTCATTTCCACTGTGAGGCACTTCAAGATTTGGTAGGAACTGTAAGCACCGATTTGCTCTTTCTAGGCCTTGGTTTAAAGCCTGTTTGTTTCTTCTCCCTCTCACTTTCCCCCGCTTCCCCTCCTGCCTGCACCCTCTGCTCTCCTGCTGGTGAAGGTTTCCAGGCGCTTGGAAAAAAATCTGGTCATACCCTTTTTGTTCTGATCTCTTCCCATGCAGCTCTTGAAACCTCTACTCCATAGAGCCTGGAGAAAGCTGCACGGGGGGAGCATGGGTGGGAGATGAGGTGGTGTTGGTTCATGATTCTTCTGGCTGTAGAATATAAATGCAGAAGGATCTCCAAGAGTTGGAGTTTTGTTGTTGACGGGATCAAATGCTGCCCACCTGAGTGTGAGAAGGACTGGGAGAGCTAGTGTTGGATAACCAGTGGTCTGGCATATTTGCAGGTAGTTATCCCTCTAACTGCCTGTTTTGCAGATTTTTGCTGTTTTAAATAAGGTCAGGGCCAGGTGTGGGGTCAGACCTCATGTCAGACTGGGAGTTGAAGATGTTCTTTCCTTTTGGGATCAGCAGAACATGCCTCAAACGTTGCATTTAACCATTTATGGTGCCACAGGCAACACAAACATCTTTGCTGGGGCTTGATTGGTTTTTGGGGTTTTTTTGGCTTGGTGCATGAAGATGAGTCTCAAAACCAAGTTTCACCTGTGTAGTCAAAGTTCATGGACTTCATATGCGGTGCCCGAGTGCCATGTTAAAGCACTAGTACCAGAGATCAATGCTCCTGTGGTTCCTTCTACCTGCCCCAAGGGGAAGATCATGGGGCAAGGTCCCCACCCGAGAAGACTCCCCTTTTGGAGTGCTGCCTGAGGAAGGATCATGGTTATTGAGCTGCGGGAACCAGGAGGATGGTTTTATTTTGTGATTTGGTTTCTACAAACATCACCATCATCTGCATGGTACATGGACTTCAAGGAGAAGGTGATGGAGAATGGGAAAGGTAAAACATCTGTACTGGAGGAAAGGAGATGAAGGTGCAGCAATGAGAAGGTCGGATGTCTGAAAGAAAATGCTTTTCTTCACGAATAAAGGCATTAAAGTTGGGACTCATCTGCTGATTAAAACCCGCTGCGTGTCCATACATAGGTGTCTCCATGTAAGTCAACTATCTGAGTTCCCACCATGGCCAGAGGAGATCTGGTCATTGGATGTGATTCAGCTGGCAAAACACAAGGGCACAGCTCCACACTGTGCTGGAGTTACCTGAGTTAACTGTCTGAGGTAACAGTCTGAGAAGTCCACACCAGCCCAGCAGACACAACACAGGTTGTATGGAAGCTCATGCCCTTCTCTACTGGCAGATGGAGACCAGAGGCATCTAAAATGGCATGAGACACCTGTATATAGGCAGTTAGATCACAGCCATGTGGCCTCCCCTGAATTTAGTGAGGCATGGAGCTACCTGTTTAGCAGGTCTTTGTCCCTCCTGTTACCTGCAGCCAACCCTTCCCATACTGAGGTGGACCAAGAAGGCCAGAGAGTGTTCTCTGACTGACATCTGTGTTCTTAAATCTTCGCTGGTAGCAACCAGAAGAGCATGAGTCTTTCCAACAGCAGTCCTGCCTGCTGTGCCAGGCCCCAAGGGTTACTCAGCACGGACACCCAGAGACTTCCAGGGTTTGGTTTGGCTGGTGACTTGCGTCCGTTAGCCAGGATGAAGTAGTCTTTGTGACATGCCCCTTGTACAGGAGTTTGACAGTACAGTACGGTACTGCAGAACCAGTTTTCTACCTCCTCATTCTCAAAGAGCAAAAGGGTTCAGACGCCTCTTCCTAAAAAGAAAAAAAAAAAAAAAAAAAAAAAAAATAGCAGCTGCACTTGTTTTTGCTGCAGGAAGTTCTCACTAACGGGGAGAAAAGAAAGTTCCTTTTAAAAACACGTCATTCATTAGCACTTCTTGTTCTTCGCTTTACAGTCACCATTGGAGCCGTCGCAGTATCGCATCCTTTTTTATGCCTGTATCTCGCCTGCTGTTGCTCCAGTGGATAAAAATACCCTCTGGAGTTACAGGGACTTCCACTTCTCAGAAACAAAACACAAGACTATTTTTTTCTTGCAGTCATTTTTTTGCCTCTGCTCTATCCTCCTGGGTGACTCATTTTGCCTAGATGTCCCTCCTTCCTCACCCAAATCACTACTGTTGGCAGTAATTTTTAGCTATTGAGCTAAAGATCTAGCAACACCTAATATTTTATCTCCTGTTTCCAAAACAGCAATTAATAGCAGACAAACGTATTTCTTCACCGTAGTGATGTTTTACATACCATGAACCTGCTCTCACATCCCCTTTGCTGGTGATATTCCTTCCCCTCCATGCTCATCTGCTCTCCCAACTATCTCTACTTTGGCCACACATTTGAAAGTGCCACCAGAAAGGACTTGTTTGGGTGTCTCTGATGCAAATTCATCACCTTGGGCTAAAAGTGCCTGGGCTGTCTTCCACCTCTCCCCACCTCTGGCATCACCACCTTCAGCCCAACGAATAACCACCAGGCCCCTGACCCCTGCGCTGCACAGCTCCGCTTCATTCTTTGCACCTAACAACGAGCTGAGCAGACACCAGCAGCATGGCTCTGATGCTAACCAGCGAGAGAAAGATCTGGAGGGATAAAACCCCAAACCACAATTATTTAATTTCACAGCATGACAGAATTAAAGTTTCTGTTGTTATAAGGTTTCCATTGAGTATTTAACCCAACAGCATGGGAATGGTGCATGGGAATAATCTTGCTGGAGATGCCCTCAAGATGCATCCACAGCTGCATCTGCCCCATGGCTTACACAGCCCTGGGCAGTGGCTGCTGTGCGACGTACTGGGACCCGAGGAAGTGTGCTCCTTCCATTATCCAAGAAACATAATTTATGATCATCCAAGCTACTATTGATTGTCATCTTGTGTCTTCTGCTGACGTCCCCAGAAACCCAGAGGCACCGCGTGCATCCTTCTGCTCTGTCTCCTGCAAAGGCATCATTGTAATTTCCTGTGACCGAGCTCCTCTGTCACGGTCTAGCTAACAAAATGTTCTGAAATTTCTCCATGGGAGAGATGGGATTGAGAAAAACAGCAAATTCACCTCTATTTTGTCAGGTTGGCAGACAGCTATAGTCTTGCACTGGCATTTCCTGGCTGCAGGACCTGCTATGGGAGAACTGCAATGACTGAGGCTTGTACTGACACGGGCAGAGCTCCGTCAGCAAGATTTGTTATTGAACTAAACTCCTGGCAACCGCTGGTGAGTAGGCCGACTTTGTGTCAAAAACCTCCCAGAAGCAGTAGACAATGGGAGAAATTTGCGGGATGCATTTATTTCCAAACACGCCAAGAAATGATCCTGATCTGCAGTTGACGAACGCTTGGGGGGAGCCTTCCCCAGAGATGTGGATGGGCTTTAAGATGGGCTGTGGCCAAGCCAGCCCCATGGAAGAATCCAGGGTGTAAGTGGAGACAAGCCCAATACGCAGGGAGAGGAGCGGAATCCTCCACATCTCCAGGGCCAAAAGGGGAAATGACTTTTTTGGTCGCTCCTCTTCGTAGAGGAGAAAATCAGGTCCCAGACCAACTGCTTTGGAGACCAGCCTCCTCCGTGGGTGGTGCAGTCTCTGTGAGTGTGTCCTACATGTTCCGTCGGGCGCACTGACCGGCAGGACCACCAATGCTGAGCACAGACACCACACCAAGGGCAGTTAGGGACCCTGTCCCCTTCCTGCCACCCCCTGCCTCCTCTGCACCCTAGCCTTGTCCTCACACCCCCAGACCCTTTGGTCAACCCATCCCAGGAGGGTTGTGCTCCAGGCAGGGTGATGCGCATGCTGTCCCCAGGAGCACTGCGTATCTCCTCATGGTGCTCAAAGTCCCCAGCCAACACTGTTGGCCATGATCCTGCACTACGCGATGTCCTTGAACTGCACTTCAGATCCCAATGACAATGCCAGCTCATCACTGGTGATGAGCATAGCAGGGAGGGGACATGGGACCCAGACATGCCCCTGAAGAGTAATAACTGGTCTATGTGGCCCAGCATCACTTCACCTGCTCCCTTTTCCTGTGGCTTTCATCCATCACCCTTCACTGGAGCTCTGCCCAACTCAAGGTAGGGAAGCTGTCCCCTCTCTTCAGCAAAGATGCTCTGGGCAAGTGCTTCTGCCCACTGTCCTCACACCACCTGCCCAGAGCAGCTCTGGTGACGCCAGCAGTGCTAGACCAGCTCTGTGCACATGGTTCTGCTTCCCTCTAGTGACAACGTGGCCTCACATCAACAGAAGCGAAGGCTGTGGCACAGCTCCTCCATCTGCAGGAACAACTGCTCTTCCCTTTGGCCTGTGGAGATTGTAGCCCTTGGGCTTGGAGCCCTCACCCCACCCCAAGGATGTGGGGTGGGAGCACCTCCATCCCCATAGAGCTTGACATGTAGGATTCTGTGTCCGCATGAGCAATCTTCATTTCTCCATCCAGGCCCCCTGCCCGTGCCTGCTCATGGGCAGTGTCTCCCCCAGCATGATGATGGGATGGTCATGTCCCTTGGGGAGGGTGAGCCAGGAAATGTTGACTTTGAGAGAACCTGCACAGGGGACAGCTGGTGGAAGATGTGACCCCCTCACATATACTTATGACCACCTACCCCCCATACAAAGTCCTTCAGCCATTTATGCCCATAGCCCTTTTCCTAAAACATCATCGTGGAGCAGCTATGAGCAGATGGGTTAGGATGAGGCAAGGACAGAGCTGGACTCCAGTCTAGTGGCTGGAGCACTCACCTGGGAGGAAGCGTTTCCCAATTCCTTCCTAAAACTAATTTCCAAATCATGGCTCATCGCTCTTCTGGCTTCTTAAGGTAGAGTCTCTCCTATGGTGGCCAAAAGCAGCGATGTCCTAACACCAAACAGCTCCCCTCTGTGCTTTCTGCAAGATGCGATCTCTGCAATGTCTCTCTACAGATTTTTTTGCCCCAAAGCTTTTGTCCATGAAGCATTTTCCTCAAGAAACCTCCTTCTCTCCACACTTACTCTAGGCTCTCCCCATCACTTTACATTCATTGTATTCACAGCGTAACATCTAGCCTGCTCTTCAAGGAGCTTTGAATGTACTTCCTATTAGATTTTGGCTATGTTTCAAGGTTGTTCCACAATCCAAACCATGATCCCATTGTCTACTGGCTCTGTGATGCTCCAAGTATGCCTCATCCCATCCCCCCAAAATATTTTTTGGGGCTTAGGGGACTTTGTATCCTGGTCCCTGGGACCTACCATCCATCACACAGCAGAGTCCAACACCAGCTCCTCTGCCCAGGGTAGCTTGACATTTGCAGCCCACTTTTCCTTGCTTGAAATCCCTTGTCCTTCCATCACTCAGGGACAGGCAACCAGATCAGGAGGGAGCATCTCCAGATGCTCCATGTCCCCATGGCAGCCTTGCAGCACCTTTACTTGGTGGACACATTCATGAATCATTGCTCCTGGTGCCTCTTGTAGCTGGGCCCCACCGCCACGGCTTGCTCACCAGTGATTTATCTGCTTGCTCAGATTGACTCCCTGTCTTTTGGTCAGCCGCTCCTGCGTATTTATTTAGCAGGAGACGACTTCCCTTTGCCACATAATTGATTGTTTCTGTCTCCGCTTCATTTTCCGCTTCATCACCGCCTTGTTTCGGGAAAAGGGGCTTTTCAGGGAGGTGATTCATTGCTCTGTGGATATTCCTGCATATTCAGTTCATCGGCTGCCCTGTCCTCTCCCCTTTGTTGCTGCTTTCCCCGATTTACCCATTCCTCAGAGCAAATTGATTCGCCATCAAGGTCTATTTTTGGCTTCCAGCTGTTGGGCTCCTCACAGCTGCCTCGAGCTGGCGTGTTCCTCTCTGCTCCCCCAGTGCCACGTTTCTCCTCCTCCTCATTTTCCTCCTGCTGCCACTCCTGACTGTAGTCCTTCATCCTCCCTCCCTGCTTTCTCCTCCATGCAATGCTTAGCTATTTTTGAATGACCTGAGCGTGCCCCACCGATGATAAGCACAAGCCAGAGGACAGCAGCGGGGAAGTTTTGCACAGCAAAAATCTAGAGGTGGAACAAGTGGGGTGAGCATGGCTTTGGGGACAGATGCTGCTAGCTTCTGGGTACCAGGCTGAATGCTGGCACCGGTTCCCTGACCCAGGCTGAACACAAAGGACAGTGGGTTGAAGCTCATCTGCGAGTATTCACCCACAGGTTAGCACTCAATAGCCACCCTTCCCATTTTTATTGTCTCCCTTGTCTCCTCTGTGTTCATCTCAAATTCAGAAGGGATAAAAGTCAGTATCCGTAATTTAGCAGACCTAGCACTGTGTGCAGAAGGTCTCCTGGGTGCCAGGGTGGCTTTGACCATTGGGCTCAGGGAAGGACCCTGCTAGATCCAAAGGAGCCGCCGTCTTTGAGTTGGTGAAACAAGCACAGTCACAGGGACATGGCGGGGGATTTAGGCAGCTTGATGCTAACTGCAGTGCCTAAAGCCAAAATATGGGTCCGTAAATCCCCAACTCAGCTGTTATTTAATCCCACAGGCCTCTCAGTTCTGCAGATGCTCTTGGCGTGAGGGTGATGCTGGCCAGGCAGAAGGCCATGACCTGGGCAGTGCTGGGTTGCTCCTGAAGCCTGAGCCCCCCCGTGTCAAACCTTCCTGCATGTGCAAACTAGTGCAGGGTCTCAGCAGACGGGTTTAGTCATGGGGTGCTCTCCAGGCCACCCACCCACAGGAACCAAGGCCAGCACTGAGGTCCCTTGTGGGGATGTGGGACTCAGCAGTGGTGGGCAGAGATTGACCCTCCTTGCTTGGGAACACACTAAGCTCAGGTTTACCCCTCCAAGAGTTTTATTCCATCTTTTCCTCACTTTCGGGGCTCTCCTTTTGAGATCCTGCCATTTTCCAGCCTCCTTTTTGCAGTGTGAACCCCAAACCTGGGCACAGCATCCCTGTGCCTCTCACAACACGCTCTCCCCACTCCAGCTGGCACCCACTCGCACTAACCCTTAGCTGGTGTCGCACCTGGGTCTCCCATTTGGATGATTATTGACCCACACTGCTAGCAGCAGACCCTTTTGCATCCCGTTTGCAGTCACATTTGTGCTATGCTAGGATTAACACGGGTCACAGGGAGGTTTACAGCCTTTTCGTGAGAATATCATTTATGGTTAAGCCAAGCATCTTCTGGAAACCCGAGCATGTTACAGAACACGCCCTCAGACGTGGGATCCCATAAAAATAAGCTACACCACCTCGGCTTGCCGCAGTCCGGTCTCGGCCAGCCTGTGCTACAAGGCAGGGATTGCTTTCCCCCGGCCCGAATTAGCTCTGCCGTAAATCTGCACGGCTGGTTTTTCTCCACTAGGCTGCAGCATTAACTTTTATTTTTCGATCGTTGCCAAACCCAGAAGCTGCAGCTTTTCTTTTAACAGGCAGCTCTGCCTTGTCACCCCTCTGTGCCCTCCCGGCCCCTCGCACAGGGCTCCTGGGGGCTGGCGGTGACTCAGTGCTGGTGGTGGGGTGGTCGGAGAGGCTCCCCTGGGGTCCCTGCAGAAGCGCCTCCGTTCCTATTTGCACCTGGGCTCGCCCCGTTCATATTCATTGTGAAATTAGAAGTGAGAAGAAATAATAAGCAGTAATTACACCGCTAGCATGAAGCATAAAGGGGTCAGACGAAGGACCGCCAATGAACTCCCCGTTACCTCTCCTCCCAGACAGCTCCTTTCCCCCGGTGTCGATGGTGACGACTGTCAAGTTCTTACTGCCAATTTACAGCTTCATACTCATTTTTCATCCTGACACTTCACAGATCTTAGGAAGGTTGTGCCAAACTCGGTCTAGAAAAGAAAGGCCACAGTGATACTGGTGATTTTATGCTACGTGCGGTGTCACCACCGGAATGTCGGTGGGAAGTTACTTGTGGTCTATCACTGCTTGGCCATGAATGCACCAGTGGGTTGAACTAGGGCTGGAGACTGCCCGGATCGGATGCACCCCTACAAAACTGTGTGTGGATGAACTGGGACATAGGATGGTTTCTAGAGAGACGAACAACATGAGTGGTGCTGCCAAATCCTTCCCCAGCCTGGGTGCCAGCCCCCCAAGTCCAGCTGTGAGGGCAGGACGTGATGCTCTGGATACTCTCTCCTGCATGGGGCTGGGTCTACCAGGGCACCTCGGCTACAACTGCTTGCCCCGGGGCTTCATCTCACCCCAGTTCATCAGTCTGGAAGTACCTGGTCTGGAGAGCGGGTGGCAGCTGCTGCCTGGGCTCCTCCACGTGCACAGAAAGCCCTGAGCGGTCCCGAGGCGGCTGCTGGGTGAGCCAAGAGCTGGTGACAAATACGTGAAAGGTGGTTGCAGAGACACAGCCAAACTCCTCTCCGTCGTACCAGACTGTAACAAAAGGCACCGGCTGCAAACTGGGGTTTGTCAGGCTGAGGTTGGATGTAGGAAAGGACCTAGAGAGACAGAGACCCCTTGAGCCGGGGCACCCTCCATCCTTGGGGGTTTTAGGACTTGGCGAGACCAAGTCACAGCTGACAGCCTGGCTACAGTCCTACTCTGAGTGGGAGGCTGGATTTGAGATGTCCCTTTGACCCAACATTTCTCTGTGATTTTGATTGAAAATTGGTCTTCCTGCTTCTGAGTGGCCTCAAGTTGCTTTTGTGTTGCCTCTGCAGACCAGAGCTCTCCTGCGTTTCTGCTTATGAAATGGTGATGTTTCCAACAGCAAGAGTGACACAGAGCTCCAGAGGTGAAGGAAGCAGCGAGGAGTAGTGCAGGAATCCCCTGCGGCAGCAGGAAAAGCCCTGACAGATGTGTGCAAGGTCCCTTTTGGAGCATTGCTCCGTGGTGACTCACCATCCCTCCTGCCCCCGCGTCCTTCTCAGCTCCTTCCTACTCAAACCTACACCCAGGGGCCTTCCAAGGTCTCAGCTCACTGCCACCATTCTCACCTCCTCTGCTCCTGTCCTACGTTTGGGATGTAATCCTTTGCATGTTCACCAGTCACTGGCTAACGCAGCCAAATGAATCCTCCCCGGCACCAGCCTGGGACATCACCATTCCATTGCTTTTTTCTGCCAAACGCGAGGTCCCGAAGCTAGAGGGTATTTTCCAGATGTGGGGCACAGGACGTGGTCACCCAAAGCCTGCCTGGAGAGAGGACTCTGTGGGCAGAAATAAGAGGTGGACGTGGTGGGAGTTGCTGCTTGGAGAGAGCCCAGGACATGTCGTCGTGTCCTTGTGCGAAGGGCTATGGCTGTGCTTGGGGCAGCTGAGAGCAAAATGTTCAGCACTGCCGGTCCCCAGAGGCTCCGGGGGCTTGCTAACATCTCCTGAGGAGCACTACAGCCTCACCCCCAGGGTCTTCCTGGCACTTAACCACGTCCCGCAAGTACAAGCTACTCCCAACACAATGAATACATGCTCGGTACGGCTGGCAGCACTGCTCACCCCCGCTTCCCTCTGCCTTCTCGTCCCTCCGTGGGTCTGGTCTCTCCTTCTCTACACACAATTCTTCCACAGCCACCTCTGCTGAAGCACCGATGGACCCAAGCCCCGAGTACCGAGTCCACTGTGGAGGTAAAAAGCAGCTGCTTCTATGAGAGATGCAGCTTCTTTGTGCTGTCCTCGCTCTGTGATGGGGTCCATGGAAGTCACAGAGGGTAGGAGAGGTGAAGAGATCTCCACATCGCTCAGATGTCCTTTGGTTTTAATGATGTCCTGTTTCCTTGCCAGACCCGTAGCTTTTTACCTGCAGTGACCTTCCCTGACTCCTTGTTTACCTTGCAGAGAAGGGGAACGCTTATTGCGTAGAGTGGAGTTCAGCTGTAGCTTTTCAGCCAGCGATCAAAACACTTGAAACGTAAGAGCAGCATTTGAATTTAAAAATTGTAATTAGAGTGCCCAACAGGCAGAAGTTGGAAGAAGAGGGCAATAAATGAAGCAGGGGGTTGGAAGAAAACAAAAGCAGGCACGAGAGGAATCTGCGCTTTGAACAGAGTCCTGAGTATCTTGCACTGGCTACTTCAAATTGGGCACCCAAAATTAATAGATGCTTTGACCTTCATTCCTCTATGCTCCACTTCCTTGTTTGTAAAGCAGAAATTACAATAGAGCCTCACCTAAAAAAAAAAACAAAAAACAGGTCATCATAGTAATTGCTTCGGCCAAAGCACCTGGATGCTGCAGAGACGAGCATGAAGAAGGAAAGAAAAACCAACCCTCTATATAGCTGCTCACCAACCGAGTACCACCATCGCGTGCATGGAGCGGGGCAGTGTCCTGTGGAAAAAAATAACTTCCAGTCATGTAATTAAGGGCTGTACCATAGTGCATGCACCCACAGAGGTTGCGTGGGCAGGCTGAAGATAGGTCTCTCCTGACTTTTAAATGCTTTTTCAACCTTGTCACTTCTGATGTTATTTTGAAGTGTTTTTACTGCTCTACTATATTAAGAGCGTATCTGTGTATCTTGCAAATAACTCTCTCTCTCCTAGCCGAGGAAAGCCTGGCACGTATTCACAAACGAAGCAGCGAGGCTGTCGGGTCCGGTGTTAAGGAGCTGCAGATTTTGGTGATCATCACTGACCACATCACGACGTTACGTGGACCTCACTGCTGATGTACTATTTGATTTATTATATTGCGGTCTCTGCAATAGCTGGCCTTGCTGCTATGCTAGGACGTAAGAGGAAGGTTAAAATCCACAGGAGAGCAGCATGCCCTATTTGTGGAGCCTTGCTCCTTTAAACACATGTGGGAGGGAGGACTGGTAAATCCTTGGACAGTTTTTCATCTTGCCTCGACTGGGCTGGGCTTCGGGCTCAGTCTGTTGTCTGGTCCCTTGTCATAGCTGCTGTTATAATGATTCATCCATCTGGTTTTCTGGGAAAAGAAAATGAGCTAGGGAAATGTTTTTTTTTTTTTTTTTTTTGGCTGTATCTTTCCTCAAACGATTACACGATTACAACTTTGCACCCGCTGGAGCTGACGGAGGGGAAGAAGTTCTGCACATTGTTTTTTGCTTGCTAGAGCAGACAGAGGAACGCTGAGAATGGGTTTGTTCCTCAAAGCCAGACCACGACGGTGATGTCCTTAACTGTGTTTCCAAGAGCAAAAAGGATCTAACAAAACCCACCAGAAGATTCAGGCTGTCTTCAGGGGGTGCACTGGACAAAACCTCACGCCGATGCACTCCGGGGACCAAGTCCGCTCCTTCTGCTGGCTCTCCATCTGCCCGAGCTCTCCAGAAATGATGCGGGAAGAACTGCACTGAGAAGGCTTAGAAAGAAATCCAGGTGGAAAACATTGACACTAGAGGTCTTCTCATGGGGACGAAACAGCTGCTCTCATGAGTGGCGTATTTTACTGTAAATTAGGTAATAATATGGGAAAAACATGAGTTCACACTGGGCGATGTTTAGTCTCAGAGCAGAGGGCAAGAAGAAGCCACAGTGGAGTTTTTCCTTGTTGTTTTAGAGGGCAAGGACCAGTACTGCTCTGGTGGAGACAATGCACCCATCCAGCTGGTAACAGCAACGTTAATACACTTCTTGGGTTAAGAAAAGTGGCAATGCAGCCCCTCTTTGCCAGCAGCTCTTAAAAACACTGTTTTAAACAAGTCAGCCCCAGAGATCTTTTCTATCTCTACTTGCTCCAGGAATGCATCTTCCTTGGTCCAAGTCTGGTTACAGGTTAGACTGGGACAGCAGCTGCTTGGCTGGGAACAATCATTCCCCCATTCAGACACATATTCATAAATTTCCATCAAATGGGTCAGGTATCAAAGTCCTACTTTTCTATGCTGCTAAAGCAAACCTGTGACAAATTCCTCCCTTTATACCTGCTTCGTATCTGTTGCAAGCACAGTGCACTGCTGTGGAAAACAGATCCTCCTTGAACCCAGCACTACAGGAACGGCCGTCCTGGCGGGTCCAGCATCCTTCCTCTCGTCCCCCTTTTTTTAGATGCAACACCTTCGCCTCACCAGCCTTTACTTGGATTTGCCCGTTCCATGATTTCATCCCAAGTGGGTGGCGAGTTCACTCTCCCCCGCGAGCAGCCTCTTTGCAACGGCTTCTGGGATCCCTGCCAGCTCCTCTCCACCCACGGCCTCTCCCGTTGAAGCCAACCACGCAGCTCCGGCTGCTTCCTGGGCCAAAGGCGGCATCTCACATCTGGTGGGCTGGCTCGGGAAGAGAAAGGGGAGCCAAGGAGCACCTCGCTGGGGGTACAAGCCCCCAGCTGTGCCCTCCTCCTAGCACTCTCCAGGGATAAGGCAACTCCACCCTCCCTGCACCTCAAGGGAATTCCCCAGTCTTCTTCCCAGGAGACATTCATGGGTTATTGCAATGACTTTTGAAGGCCCAAAGGACACCTCAAACCCAAACTTAGTTTAGAAGACAGCTTTGCAGATTCAATACCAAATGAAAATTGGCCTTTTTTTTTTTTAAACTTACTTTTATTCAAAAAACCTTTGCATGGATTTAAGCATTCCCAGCCCTTGCTAATGCAGGAGCATCAGACAGTGAAGTCAACTGATCCCATGGGCTCAGAGATGACGGAGCTAAATGGCACACCTAAAAGTGGATTTGATTGGGATTTTGAAGTTGTGTTAAAACAGAGTATTAACATTGATAAGAAAGCACAGGACAGGCTCTCAAACCTCTTGGGTTCTTCCCTCTGCTCTGATTTGCCATGGTTTAAAAAAATTAATCTTTTGACTATTCCTCCCAATGCCTTTCCTGGGCTGGCAGCCTAATTCCGACCTCGATGATTTATACGCTTTGCTCAGAGCGCAGCACTCAAGTACTTTGCTTTTTCACTTGCCCTTTCCAAATGTTTTTAACAATCTGCTTCCTCAGATCTGTTTACATTTGGGAAATTAAAAGCTAAGCAACAACTCCATTATGAACAAGAACACCATAAAAATCCCACAATTGCCCGAAAACATCTCAGTACGGTGACAAACATAGCCATGCTCTGGTACTGCCGCTCAACCGGGGGAAGGCTTGTTTATAAATTATTCATGAGCATCTTAAAATTTCCAGGCTAATCTCAACTAAAAAGCGTTTTTTTACACCATCGTTTCACTCAAAAGTTCTCCGACTGGAATTCTGATTTGCACAGTGAAATCTGCGAATTTACTTGCATTGAAGGTAATTCCTCTTTCCTTCATAAACGCTTCAGTTGTGATTTCAGTTCTCACACTGGAAATGTAATGGAGAGTCTTTACATGACAGCTTATTTGAAAGCCTGGGAATCTGTGAAAATTTCCATGAATTTCCTGAGAAATTTAAGTTTTCCCAGATGTGATTTTTGAGCAGGTTCTGATCTGTAAGGATTCTGGCACCTTTCACAGCAGGCAATTGCATCAACCCAAGCCATTCTCCTTCCAATCTGTTCCGCAGTAAGGACAGGCAAGACCGAAGATTAAATAATGGCAAAATCTAACGGAGAAAATCACTTTGTGGCCTCTGGAGGCTATTAAAAGATTAGGTAACTCACCTGTGTTTACAGCTTTTACAACTGCCAATCTGTTTAGAATTCTATCCGGCATGGTGGCATTTGAGCATCTTCCAAGTGAAGTCATTGATTATAAATAAATCCTACTGGGTTTCACATTAACACCCCTGCATGCAGTAATGTTACGGTAGTACGAAAAGTAATGATATCTGATGAGAAAGTCAAAAGAAATGCCTTACGTTCCCTGGGGATGTCCATCCACTGCACTGCCATGCATTGCTTGGACAACGGTCGCATCGCTAGCTCCTCCAGACCATGCTTGGACGCCCCTTCCCAAGCACTTTATCCCAAGCTGTGCTGCTCCAGAGGAGTGCAGGTGTCAAGCTTTAGACTGGCATCCAGCCGGAGATCTGCAGAGCTCGACACGTTGCTTGCTTTGGAAAGTAGAGCCCAAGAAAATCTCTCCTTCACAGCAATCATGTAAATGCTGCTAGCACCAAAATACTGAATTCAAATCCTTGTGATTGCAAGGCTCACCTCTCCTTTTTATGGCAAGTGGCCATTAAAAAACTGTTCTTTGATTAAAGGAGAAACTGGTTTTATGGACCCCCGTGGGCAAAGTCACCTGCTGCCACAGCAGGTTCTCCAGAGAGGAAACCTTGAGAAGAGACAGACCGTGCTGCTGAAAAGGCAGCACAGATAGAAGCTGCACATACGACGACTCACCAGCAATCCATGTAGCAGAGCAGGCAGCCACATCTCACCATATATTGTTGTGGAAAAGCAAAAGGAGAAGGGTGAAAAACACATAGGGAAAAATTTGTTGCCTCCAATTCCAAGGAGGTGAATGGCAATAGCTTCTGAGCAAAGATCTGTAACTATACTGACGGCTGTGAACATACAGAACATCCTCTCGCCTGCTCAATGGCAGAGGTGGGAGCACGTAGCTGGTCCAGCTTTTATGCCCAAAAGCTGTGGATGTTTCAAGGGCAGACGCACCTGCAGCATCTGATGGGCACCGCTGGAGAACGCTGTCAGAGAACAGGACAGCTCTCTGCAAGTACAGCTGTCTTGAATGACATGTGTGAAGTGAAACCTCCCATGTATGCAGGCAGCTTAACTAAGGTTGCTTCCACAGAATCACAGAATAGTTTGGGTTGGAAGGGACCTTTCAAGGCCATCTAGTCCAACCCCCCTGCCATGAGCAGGGACATCGGCAACTAGAGCAGGTTGCTCAGAGCCCCGTCCAGCCTGACCTGGGATGCCCCCAGGGATGGGGCATCCACCACCTCTCTGGGCAACCTGGGCCGGTGCTTTGCTGAAGTTTGCTTCACTATCCTCATCGGATCTGATTTACCAGAGAATATCTCTAGAAATCCTAACATTATTTTTGTTAGGATTACCCAAACAAGTAAGAATTTGCTCTCTTGGCATCTTTAAATTGCTGCGAGCTTTAATAGTCTGCTTAACAGTACAGCAAAGCTCAGCCAACATAAGCCTCTGCTGTTTCATACTTAGCAAAGGTCCCAGCTGGACTCAGCCATCCTGCAGTAAAAGCTACACTACCCAGATTTATTCTGCTTGTACCTCTGCTGTCCATTACAGTGCTGGAGATGTGTGCTACGGACATGACAGCTCCCTCACAAGCAGGTTATTTTTGGCTACCAAGCCTCAAACTGGCTTGAAGAAATCAGGAAGCATCTTGCAGAAAATCATAATTTTGTCTTATTTCCTGTTCTACTCTTTTATAAGCATTTTATGCCTGCATGTTTCATCAATTAACATAAGGATTAAGCTGCTGCAAATTATAGTTCTGACCCTCAATTTATTTGCCGTGAAAACAAAGCAGTTCTCCACCATCATCCCAAGCTCCTATTCAGTGTAGTATTTGCCCCCCAGATTCCCACAATACAATGGGTTTCACAGATCTCCCTCACGTAGAAGCCAGATATTTTGCCATTATAATGCAAGATCACAAAGTTTCAGACAAATTAATGTAACAATTGAAAATCAGGATTGTGTAGTAAAGTGAATTGGTTTTAATAGAAAAAGGGTACACTGCAAGACATTCTCAACCTATTTTTGGTATTAAGAACTTCCCAGTACACATCATCCTTCTCTTGCTCTCAGCCCACCATCAAGCACCTTTTATGTTACTCCAGAAGCAAGAGCTCGCAGGAAGAGCAGCAGTTACTTCCAGCACTGTTTTTGGCTTAGTCCAAGTGCTTATTTCATTTTAACATCGTTCCAGAAGACCAACAACTAGACAGACTTTGCTGACCATGAAGCAACTTCCTTGCACATTACATTTTGCAATTCCTGCAGGGTATCAAACAGGAGGATGGAGCAGACTTGCAAATGAATAGGTTAAGGTACATACTATGGTGCCTGATCAGCCTTTTGAGACTGGTGCAATTTTCGTAAGCGCCGTTTTGCATCTAAATCTGTCTGACAGGGAAGACTGTCTTCCAGTAGCTTCACTTTTTAAATAGGCCAAGAGCTGAGAGCAAATAGGATAAAAAAAAAGAAACCCATTACACATGCTTCTCTCCTCCTCATACATATGTATATTTTACAGTGCAATGTTTCTGTTTTCATGAAGCACTTTTTTTCCTTCTTTCATTCTTTCATCCTTTCTTTCTCTGCTGCTGCATGAAAGATCCAACGACGAACAGAACACAATCTTGTAAGCACACAGGCACACCAGCAACGTACTTGCATCTGAAAAGCCTTTCACTAGATCCAAGCACTTGGCAGCTCTGTTTTTTCTGAGTATATGGCACAACAAAAATGACTACAGCTTAGAGACTTCTATATGGCACAAACAGAAAATTACTACAGCTTAAAAACCTCTTAATGTTCAACAGAAATAATTAAAACTTTAATAATCTCCTTCAGCTGATTTTGTGTCATCATTTTGCATTTGATTCTTACCTTAAGATTAAATTTTTGCACTAACAAGTTTCCTTTGACGGTAAAGCAGTTTAGACGTTCAGATCCTACCTTGACAAGCACAGTACAAGCAACTGAACTCAAAATGCATCAATCTGCTCAGTCAAGGACTTTGCACAAAAAAATCATTTAAGCAACGTCTGTATGGGAGCTACTTGAGCAGTGGATGTACTTAAAACACACTGATTACTTGTAAGCCACATTTCCAGAGTGTAGTACTTTATTCTGTAGAGCTTTTAACCTCGACAAGAACATCCATCAACACCTCGCCCCCCCCGCGCCCCCCCCCGTATATGTGGGCAGGTATCAGCTCTCTGACTGCAAAAAAATATGCTGCTAGCAATTTTATGTTTTCAGTATTTTAATTGTTTTTATATTAATTTAAGGGCTAACCTAGAGTCTTTTGTACTAAACACAGTACTACCAATTTCTTAGAGTTCCATCTAAAAGACAGACAAATGAAGAGAGTGGATTTCACAAAGGGATGGAAGTGAGAGACTAGAAAGAAGCCATGTACTTTCCATACAAAGTCTCTTCTGGTTTGTGACCATCTGATTCCTTCATAATTAGACAAAAAGAAATAAAAGCAACGGGAGCATACACCGATGAAAAGACAGAGGAGGGGGGAAGAGAAAGATAAATTTGTTGCCAACAACCAACCACAACCTTAGAAATGCCTCTCAATACTGAAAAGCTGCTTAAAGGCTGAAGCTGTTTTTTCAGTTCCCCCATACAGAAAAGTGTGGAAAAGCAATATACTCCTGTTTCCACCAGTATATCTAGGAAAATATCCCCTGCTGCTGTAGACTGGTCTGTTGTTAGCTCCAAAAATTAGATCCAAGAAGTTGGATGTAGTGTGACACGCTGGTTGAAGAATGATTTTTCAGAAATTATCTTCACGAATAATGAGATCCTGCTGCAACTGGGGACACGACCCACACTTTGACTCTCCGTCTCTGCCCGTTTCTGTTCCGCTGAAGAGCTGAATTTTCAGAGAAAACTTCGTAGCTATTATAACGTCCTTGGGAAGATGACTCAGTTTTGTGGCTTACACTGTTAACAGTGTAAGAGAGGAAAATGCAAAGAGCTCTCAGGCTGGCAATGAAATCTTTCACAAGATCTCGCTTTCAGCATGTCCAGAGTACGGTAATTGGAGACTGGAAGGCTTCCTGCTGCTGACTTTTTATTTCCTTGTACCTCACGGACAGATCACTAAGTCAGCAGGGTGGTTTTTTTTTTCTTTTATCTTAAGTCCATACTGATTATTCGCATTGGGAAAACCATCTCCCTTTATCTCTACTCCCAGTACTGTATGGCTTTCCAAACCATTCTGAGTATCAAGACCTTGTGTTACATACTCGATCTACTACAGACTGTATTTTCTCCTAGGAAAAATCTCCAGCAATGTAAAAGCACCTAACAACACTACAGCTTAAACGTGTAGTATTTCTGCATTCAGCAATTCAGTAATACACTTCCCTGTTTTCAGTCCTAGATAATGCCATTAAAGATTCTCTTTGGAGCCTCTTGTATAAATTCACAAGGAGCAATTCCCCAATCACTATAACCGATTTCAAATGGTGCTAGAAAATATTATTGACTCTGAACACCAAAAGAAATCAGTCATCCTCTAAAGGGGTTACTGAGATCTGCAAGGATGAAGAGTTAAGTGCTGGATAGTACTGTGTACTGGATAGTAAGTGCTGGAGGATCCCCAAATACTTCATAAATGTTAATTTATTACCTCTGTGACATTATTCACTACGAAAAAGTTATAAATATTATTAAAATGCCAATAAGAAGATTTAGAAGGTGGTAACTTTCAAAATCCATCATTAGCTACACACATCTTTTAATATTGCAAAGCCAATCTTAAAAGACTTGAAGTTCTCCAAATTTCAGTAGCCTCGGAGAATGTGACCTACCACGCATGGTCCAGTTCTCACGGGCACTGGTGCTGGCCATGTCCAGTAATGTCAACTAGTATATCAGGCTATCAACTTGCAACCTGAACACTGGAAAGTTAAGACACACGAAATAAATAAGCATATTCAGATCTGCCAAACATGCCACAATGAAAAAAGTAAACTCACAGAAGGGATGCAAACAGCATCTAGAATTCCCAGTGCTTATATTTAAAATTACTTGCTTTAAATTCTGTTGTGTGGCTTGTATAATACATGTATAAAGTATTTACAAGGGCAGTAAAGAACTAACAAAAACATATCTACCTAAGGCTGAAACAGGTTTTGCATTGAAGAGAAAGCAGAGCAACTGAAGTTCCTGCCTTCATGCGTCACCATCTTGTACAAACTAGTTGTTTGTACTAGATTTACTAGTCGGTGCATTAACGTCAACGTCTTCAGTATCATGTTACAATTCTGTATTACGCTTTTTTGCGTTGTTTCTGTCTTGCAAGCCCGACCCCGTTTCCAAAGTTCAGGTTCACCACCTACAAATACTATAAACATGCGGTTGCCCAGCAGTATTATAGCAGAAATTCTGCCTTTGAAATCACACATTACATTGCATTGCTCTCTCAAGGGTCATCTGGGCCGCAGACTCTGCGGTCCCAGCCTACTGAGGGACTTCATTTGGCGGTGGAGCTAACTGCAACGGCAGAAGCATGCAAGCAAGATCTTGACTTTCTCTTCCACCGAGGTCTCCGAGGATCTGTTTCACTGATGAAGGCAGGCATTCTTCCTCCAAGAACACTGATTTCAAATGGTGCTAGACAATGAATAGTTAAATCTAAACCACCATATGAAACCAGCTTCCTGAGGGAGCTTGTTTCTAGCTGGGATAACATTCCTGTAACAAGAAATTGGAAATGCCACAGAAGAATATCCAACCATGTTGGTTTTTTATCTTTAATTTTCCTATTATATAGTTGATGCCTTTATTCTTAAAACCCTTGATTTTGGTTTGAGTCACCAAATGTTCATTTCTGTTTCCTATTATAGTGCTACCAACAGAAAAAGAATTGCTTACAGCAGTGTCACTCTGAAGAATTTTGTTAGTCAAGCCTGGACAACGTGTACAAGGGTTTAACCAGGAAAGAAGGACCTTCATCCTACTTCTGTTACCATCTCCTATTAAGACACTGTGTGACCACCACCAAGGCAAGCAGTAAGGGAAGCACTGCTGCAAACTCCCTCTAGTGACAGCAAACAATGTGCGAAAGGTCTCCTGCAATATGTTAACATACCATATTTTAACAGCAGCAGCAGAAGCACCAGCACGCGACAGAAGTTATGTATTAATGCTTCAATGTTGAATATTCATTCAAATGGTCACGCGGATAGTCTGAAAACCAGGTCTGCTAGCTCTGGTATTTGCAGCGTTAGAGAAAAGGCGTGTGCCCAAACCTAACGTTAAGGATTGCATTAATTACAGACTATTCAGATCTGGCACTTACCACTTGGTCCCAGCACTACTTCTAGGAAGTCTTACACAGGGTTTTTTCCTGGAAGTCTGCTACTGAAGTGTGTTCTGGACAATTTATTCCTTTCAAACATATGTATTTTTTTATAACCTGTCTGCAAATTCTCATGTCAGCTGGCAGAACAAACATATCTGAATCACATCTGCAGAATAATGTCAAGCAAATTTGAGTGTTTGCACAGACTACAAGGCTCAGCCATGCTCACAGTGACATGTTCTGTACTCGATAGGTGCATCACAGCCTCTCAGCAAGTAACGGATCGCCCGAAGTGGCAGCACTGGCACAACAAGCACAGCGTGTTTGATGGCAGGGGAGGCACAACGAGACAGCATGCCCCACGCGGCTGCAAACCAACATAATTTTAAGGAAAACAACCAAACGGAGTAGGCTGGGCCTCTGAAAGCGGGCAGTTGCTTCAGTTACTGGAAGAGCTAGAACTATGCCAGGCCACATCAGCGTTGGATTTATTATGCAGCTTTTCTGTCCAGAAAGCGTCTGTGTGGAGCAGCGCAGTCAGGAAGCAGCTTGGCGAGGAGCAGCAGGACGGAGCTCGTGCCCCTGTCCCGGAGCTCTGCCCCGAGTGCACAGCTGCCTGCCAAGCTTCCAGGCGGGTGCAAGAAATGCTAATGCTTTAGCACGGTTAAAATAAAGCAGTTTGAAAGTGTGGACAGGACTTAACAGTTTCCTCAAGCCATGCAAAAGCCTCAGACTTTGCTTTGCTGCCGCATAATTCAGGAAGAGTGAAGCAGCTTGCTTGTTCCCTCCTGCGGTGTAACACACCCGGTGTGTGCTGTACCTGCCTCTGGAAGTCCTGTGAAAGCCGATTTTAGTTGACTACAACCATCAACCAAGATGAACCCGTCTGTGGTCTCCTGAGGACAGCCAAATATTGTCAAACTCTGTCTCTTCAGGGGGCAGGAAACCATGTCAAAAACAGGACTAATTAATTACATCTGTTTCTAAGGTTTAATCACCTCCAGAGATGCATCTCTCTCTTCATTTACCACAATGACAACCAAAACGACTTAGACTAGAAACCTAACTCCTAGATGACTGAAGATAGAGAGAAATCTCAAATTACTGTGGACAGTTCCCATGAGGGTATCTGTCAACAGCACAGCTAACACACGCCTCTCCAAGAAAATCTTCATGAGAAAGTCCATCTATGAAACAAGAAAAGCAACAACACTTCGCAACCGTTATCTTCCCTGGACAAGACACAGCGCGTTTTTTTTTTTCCTCTATGCAGTTGCATTTGTGAGGTGCATGGGACTTGAAGCTGAGGTCCAGTTACACAACTGTGTCTTCACCATTAGCCGTAGAATGGGTGCAGACCACTGCATCTCCACCTGACTATCCAGAGAGCAAATTCTTCCATTTATTATCATTTGCACTTTTGAAGAAAACATCTTTCAAAACGTGTAGTAACTCTGCGTGTTTCTAGAACACGGATAATGAGATACACTCTTGTATTAGGGATGTAAACTGTCATTTCTAAATTGGAAAAACAAATGAACTGCAGATAGAGAGGTATTGTACTTCTCCAAGATGCCTCCTTCTAATTAGGTCCTATAAGTTTTAAAATGTTTTCAGATCCTGGGCTGTTCTGTCCTTCCTAGATTTAATGATGAGAAAAACTGAGTGCAGTTTTCTTGTTTAACTGTAAAGGAAGAGGAGGAACAAAGCAGATCAACGTCTTTACATTTACGTATCTGCTTAGCAGAAAAGCAAGAGCTTGGGAAGTAAGAACAAACCCAGAATTCACAGACTTAGATAAAAATTTTAGATGGAAGAGTTTCTGATCACATTTTTGTTTCTGTAGTTACAATCTAACACTGTTCTGTGTTCTTCCAGAGAAAATTATGGGAATGACATGTCAGTGACTCAAGTCCTGTTCTTAAATACTTCTGAATTCATGCGATTTGGTTTGACATCTATGGGATTACTTACAAGAGTAAAATTTTGTCTGCGATTAAACCACTGCAAGTGTAGAGTTTACAATGGCTTTGTTTAGCTGTTGAATAATTCTAGTGATTTAGAGGTGGTTTAGCTGCATTCAGACACCTATCAGGTAACCCTCTCTCTTCCAGTGATGAATTCCTGCAGTTAAGCACTCAGAATAAGATCTGAACTACGATCCCATCTTTGACTGCAAATGACAATTGGGGGCACTTTATCACGTTTATCAAGGATAATCAGAGAGAACATCTACCAGGAAAGACTTCCAACTGGACTAATGATCCTGTACAGGGTATTTGTAAGAAGTAACTCTTATTGCTTCCTTTTCATGCTCTGCCATAACAGGAGCTGTGTAAATGGACTTTGTTAGAGCTTTACTTATGACAGCTTAACGATCAATCTATGACAGGCTGAAAGACCGAGTCAGCCTGTAATTTGCAGACAATAGCCTGCGAGTACATTATGTCTGACAAACTGCTCAACTTACTGTAACTTGTTAAATTCCTTTTTTTTTTTTTTTTTTTTTTTAAATAAAATGTGGAGCCAAGGCAAGATGACAGACAGACAACCCTGCATAAAGCAGAGCCGTTCACGGAACGGCTGTAGCATGGGAAGTGATTGTGCAAACTTCCTACTTGATGCTTGGCCATGTATCTCATTTATGAGCTGCTGCAAATATCCTATGGCATGATGAAAATGGAGGAACCATTGAGAAATTGTCTGTCAGCTGAAAAACCAATTAATACTAACTGCAGTGAGGAAGAACTGCCTACTAGGATAGAAACTGAGACTGTGAAGTCAGTTACAAATGTCTTTAAGGGATTTTTTTTTCCAGTCATTTTCAACTTGAACCTAAACCACAGCTATTGGGGAAAAGCTGCTTCATCTTTTATTTTTCTGCACCATCAATCCCCCAGCGTTTTCACCACCAGCTTAATGAATTCCAACTATCAAGAGAACTCATCCGCAATGTAATTTGTCTTTTTTTTGTTCCCTTCACTAAACAAGCAGGACAAATGTTTTTAATTTGCAAGGCTGAATAAATACCTACTGTGTTTGCCAAGACTTTATTGACATTCATGGCTGTCCACAAAGCTGACTGACTTCTCACAGAGATGGTTTATCTCCTCAATAAAAAAAACCTGCCCAAGCAAGATGATGTTAGTCTTTCTTAATAAAATAATATAAAATGAAAAGCAGGAGTTCAATAAATACTACTGTGGCTAGCAAAACCCCGTCATCCAGGATATGGTCCCACAGCAGATTTTGGTTGACAGCGAGATCATTTAACATTGGGACACCCTCCAGCGCTTGCTGCTGCCTCTGATGTTGGAGTTCACGTCACCTTCAGTTGTACCGATACAACTGCCCACGGGCCATGCTATGAACAAGTTCACTCAAATGGTTCTAATTCAAATGGAGGGGGCGGGGGGAGGAAGTGTTTCTTTTCTTGACTGAGGTATTTTCAGTCATCTGGTTTTCCATACGGTCAGGAAAGAGATGGCACTGCATTGCTGCTGAGCTGGAAATGAATGACTGGGGGTAGGCAGAAACTTATTAAGCTGCCACTAGCAAAAGCCATGAACTGTGGAATTACACCTTGGATAGCATCAAATCCCATCTCCCTTGCTCAGCTGGTCACGAGGAGTTGAGATGAGTGTCAGCCTGCAATGGAACAGAGTTCTTGAACTTTCACAAGAAAATCAATACACCAAACTTTGAGATTCTTACTCAAGTTTTACCACGTTTTTTTAAAAGGTCCTGTTGGCCTGCTGCCTGAATTTTTCCATTTAAATTTTTCTTGCTGAACAATTCTGTTGTTTTAAAATTGGCAATGTGCAAGAAACAAAGTCTCCGCAGCTGGAATTTAGTATGTTCCTAAGGTCTGTGCTGGCTTGACATCAACGGGCAAGAAGAAAAAGCATTTGGGTCATCTGGGAGGAAATTAATGACATGACAAACTATTACTGTCAAAATTTCCTACACTGATGACAGTACTTCACATATCTCACTTTCCTTCCTGTGCTTTGTTTAGCTGTAATGAGAAGAGCTACCAAGCAAGCTGGTAATCTGGGGAACATTCCTCTGGAACAACCAAACAGCCCTCAAATAAAGACCGGCATTTCCCATTAGTGAAACATCCGTATCTGTTATGTATGTACAATACATTTACCTTTTTAATTTCAGAAGCTTCTCAAAGCTTCTAACAGGAAAGGTCTGATGGCTACAAGGTATTTACAATACCAGCTGATACCACGGAGGGACACAGATGTGCTATACCTCAGAAAAAACAGCCTCCACCATGTACAATTTTCTCCATGTATTTCTGGAACAATTCACTATTGACAGGTTTGTCCTCAGAATCTGGAAGAAAAAAATACCAGAAGTTGTTTGAATTAGTCCTCTCTTTGTGTTGTTCTTCAAAGAGATAATCAAAATGCAACTTCATAATTCTTCTCTTCCTCTAGCCTCTCACACAGGCTTTTAGCCAAGTTACTGCTCCCCAAAATCTGAACTTATGTGAGTGTATTCACAGTCAAAACAGGCAATCAAGGTTTACCACTAATGCCGTCTCTAGAATACAGGCATCATGTTCCCTAAAGAAGGAGTAATTTTCAATTAGAGCTTCAAAACTCATCAAAAGAAACTGCTCTCTCTGTTTCATACGGAAGTACGTGTGTAGACACTCCTTGTAAGATCTATCTAAATGGGTCTACAAACCTCCTGACAGATCACCTTGAGCCCCAGTCCACTACACGCCGACTCCACGGCAGCGGTATGCCCCCATGCCACGGGGAAATAATCCTGCGTGGAGGAAGGATCTGTAAAAAGCAGGTGCCAGAGAATCACCTGCTTTGTAGAGCAATATACTTGACGTACAACTTGTCTCAGATTTACTCTAAATTCTGTTTTGAAACCTCTTCAGGCTGATTTGGGGGATTATTGGGAAACAGAAATCCTAAAAATACAGAAGCAAGCTTATGAAGCTGGGGAAAACAGTAAAGTGTTTTTGTGAAAAAGGCTTTAGCGTATGAAGTATGTGTTACCAAAAATTGACTTCAATTCGTACGGGAGGAGGGAGATTTGTATGCATCCAAATTCAGGCGCAACGGGCACAAGCTGCACTGAGGGGAATTACATGCAGTCCTGTACAAACATCATCTCCTTTTTGCCCGAGAATTATTTGCATCATTAGCAAGAATCCGAGGCAGAAAACAGCAAAAACACCCTTGAAATCAGTCATCACCCAATTCAGAAAGGGCTACTGAAATGCTAAGGAAGCAGGAATAGTCTGGTTTCAGCCTCGCCTCTATTCCTGTCCGCGTTCCCAGCCTGTGCCCATCACCATAGCAGCTGACTCCTCTTCTGTCAAACAGAAATCTTTGGGGCAACAGAGGCAGGAATATACTGCTATTTTTCCAAGGGCATCATGATTTGCTGGATAAAGGCAGCAGATGTTATACATTAGAATCATACAGGACAGCCATAATGAACAACGCAATTCCCTGTTGTTTTCTAAGGTTGTTAACATTACCGTTGTTAACATAAGTGACCCACAACAAAACTCACTGCTGCTGTCCATGTCTTTACATTAGAGATTTTTTTTTTCATTCCCACTCCTGTCTTACATCTGCAGAAGTATCTCATTGGGATCTGGGAGAAAACCAGTGATTATGGAGGGGGGTGTGTGTGTGTGTGGATTTTAAAAATTTCTTCAGTTTAAAATATTTCCTCTGACTTAAAGCTTTTGGAATCTGAAGAGCGATGAACATAATTTTTAGAAACCACCCTGGCAGCGTAGCTGTTATATAAGTTTCAATAGAAGTGCTAATCCCAGTGCTGAACAGAAATGCCCCTGTCATGAAGCACTCAAAAACTACACCTACTGTTTATATTCTTGTGCCGTGCATTGTATCACATCCACTTAGGTCTCTACAAAGCCAGCTCTTAAAACCAAGTGCTTGTAACTTTTTTGCCCCTCTGCTCATCTTCAGCACTGCATTCATTTACATTGCTACAGAAATGATCACACTAGTTTGTCTGTTAAAGGATGAAAGGTGACCTGGAAAGAATTGCTCTTACGTTTCTTTTAAAAATAACAATAAACACACAGGAAAGCATTTATTTTTATGTGGATTTTTTTCTTTTATAATACAAACTCAAATTCTGACTACTTTGAAAGACTCCATGGCTACTGAAGAGGAAGTCAAATTAGAATCATCACACGGAAAAAAAAAGATAGCAATTAAGAGGAATAGGGAATTCAGTCAGACTGCTCCGAGTGTGATTGTTTTTAATCCAAACCGAATTCCCACGTCTGACAAACAGACTGCAGAGGATCTTTCAGCTGAAGACAAATATTTTTACTCCTCCCATCATCTGTGACACCGCAAAAAAACCCCCAAAATCCAAGCCAGAAATAGTTTCAGAGCAAAACAAACCACCTTTGAACCCTTCTTTGTTATGCTGAAGAAACAAAGAATCAGAAATCGAATTTTTAAAGATATCCACTTCCTACATACCGGTGCTGCACAGCGACAAACACAATATATGCCAGATACATTTACACTACATGCTTCACAGCAGGAAACATCACCAATGCAGAGAGCATATTCTATCAATTCACTGGAAACAGAAATTATTTACCTTTCAGTTTGTACATATTTATAAATAGGTTTTCCCTCAAACAACATGTTCTTCCTTTGGCATATGCAAGGCGCTCTCATGAGATCAGCACCCGGAATTTATAAAATGGTTTATTTAAAAGCATGCTCGCATTTCCACTTCAGCTTCCCCTTGTAAGAGCAGAAAAAGGTCACACGGCTACAGAGCATTTTTACCAGCTCGGTTCCATTTTGTTTCACCTTGTTTTATTACAGAATGGAAGGGCGACAACAGATTTACCTGAAGATTTTAGAGACTGATCAATGGCCTGTAAGTTGTGCTAGAGACTGGCCGAGCCAGGAGCTGAGAGGGATCTTCACTGCACGCTGAGCAAGGATCAGCTGGATCAATATTTACTGATCCTTACTCTTGAACCCCTTTTACTACTCAGTTCATATATCTGACTACTGTTACAGGACAGAACACATCATCAGGATAAAAAAAGACGTTGTGCTTCAATACTAAATACTGATGCCGGCATATGCCATGAAATTACAGAACAGATCAGAGGACCACAACATAACGCTCCTCATATTCAATTCAGCCAAGCAAGGCACAGGGAAAAGCAGCTGTTAGATTTTGAAAATAATTTTGTTTTGCAGAGTAGTTTTTGCTTTAGACTCCTACAACTTTAGTCACATTACAAAAAGATGTCTTTATCTATCAGAAAAACATAACATACATATATCCATTTTGCTGCAAATTACTTGTGATCTTGTTAGTCTCCTTCCTGTAATTGGCTCCATCTTTTGCACTATGAACGCGGGCAGTATCTCGTAATTTGAGCATTAAAACAAGGAAGGCTGAAGTTCCGTTTCCAGTCTGACTTTCTTTGGGACCTGAGACGCTCAGTTTGTGCAGATTTTGAAGCCCTGTAGATATTTACCTTCCCAGTGGCTTCTAAGGGAGGCACTGTAAAGCTACCGTAGCAGGGCAGAGTCCCTGTCACAGACCAAGACACACCGAACTAGGAGCTTCATATAGAACAGAGTAACAGGAGTTTGGTTTCCAGTTTACTGCCCGAGGCAAGGCAGAGTGAAGAGACATAAAAAAAGAGAAAGTATAAGGAATAATGGGACAATAAAACCTGATATAAAGGCCAATTAACAGCCTGATGGCCTATCTACTCTAGGCATCATAGGAAGGTATAGCTTTAAAATAGAGGCTTAAATAAAAAGGTATTTTTACGGCATTTACAGAGGATTGGGATGGGAGAAAGCTCCTTTCTGTTCAAACTGTACCGAGCTGCAGCTGACTGCTATCAATTCACATGTGCGCAAGTCAGGCAAACATCTCAGGAGAGAAATAAAATGATGCACAGAGGTACAGATCTGGAACTTGACTGCACACAGTAGTCAAATATATGATTGCAGAGGAAATCTGGAAGACAGAAGACGCAGAATATACACAGAGAGAATATCATTGCCTTCCTTAAGAGTAAAATTAAGAAAGATCACAAAAAAACCTCAGAATTACAGACATCCAGTCAGGACGGAATCTCGAGCTGGACAACATGATTGATGGTGTTGAATGTTTTATCAGTGAAAAAAGGTAAGGATGAAGAACTAGTGCTAATATTTGGCTAAGAAAAAACAACTACAAACTTCAAAGTTTCAAATGGCTTCAAGAGGCAGACGTCAGCCTGGAAGTGGTGTAGGATGGAATCACGGAGAACCCCAAATTGCAAATGACTGGTATAACTTCCTACTTATAAAAATGTGGTTTTTTAAGGCTAAGGACAACTAAAATCAGAGAAACCCTAATGATTTAGTGAAGAAGAGAGTTAGCTCTTTATTCTGCCAGCATTTGAGTTATCCTATTTGTAACAGACATTAAATTAATTCATCAATTAGTAAATGAGTTCAGTTAGTTCACGGTGCGTAACTAATTTATTCTACTCTGTTAACAGGCACATCCTAATGTCACTTGGTAATATTTTGCAAATTCAATTTAATTTATTAGACACGATGAGAAAAGGGGAACTTGAAGGCAGAAAACAAAATTGTAAGAGAGACAGATGCAAAGCTTACTGAGATACTGCACAACATAAATAGCAGCAAGTATCTGCCAGGAAGGTCCGTTCCCTGCTCAGCAGTGCTGACCACTCTGCACTAACTCCTTCGTGGTTACAGCAGGTCTGAGAGAACTCTTGCAGAAACGTGGCAGCTGCGAGCCCGTGATGGTGTCCCCACAGCCATTTCCCTGCAGTTGGACTGGGTTTTCATTTTGTACCCCCCCTTTCAGTCCCTCGCTAATAGTTTCATCAAGAGATTCCTTTTTCGCGGAACTACTTTGGATTTCTTTGTGGTTTTAATACTGGCCAAGGAAATTCACTCTAGATTATCCCCACAATTGTCTACTGTAGCAACTGTGAAGGTTATAAGGATAAAATGGTTGAAGTGATGACTGAGATAATAAAGTATGTGCTATGTAATGCCAGCTGCAAAGGTCTTGACAAAATCAGGTTTAAGAAAAAAAGGAGTCTTTAAATGTAAAACCTGGCAGTCATTTGAAAGCAGCCTGTACGTACATCTGCACACCAAACCCCGGGGTAAAGCAGGAGCCAGAAGAGCTCTGAAGGGTGCGGGATGGTGGTGTCTGGCCGCACGGCGGACCCGCACACACACCAGCGCAGAGACGGGAGCAGCACCCTGCACGACTTGCCCCTCGGCAACGCTGGCTGCTTTAGCAGCTTCCTTTCGGCACAGAGAACAGCAAAGGACACGCACTTAGCCAAGAAGGGAAATCAGCTGAACCGTGATAACGGTAACCGACTACTATTAAGCCCTCATTAACAGGAAAATTAAGTTAGGTTTCTATCAGTAATGAGCCAAAAAATTTTTTCTGGTATCGGCGCAAAACAGACACGACTGGAGCTCCGGGGAGCCCAGTCCTGCTCAGGAGGTGAGGCAGCACTGAGCGGCGAGCACTGCTGTCTCTGCAGCGCCTGCCCGACGAGTGCCCCTTGCCACGGGACTGGAAGGCTGCAGGCGTCTGCCTAAATTTTGGCAGAATTTAGGTGACTGGAGTCAGGAGTGATAAAACTCTCTACTCAGTAGCTGCTTGGGCATCAGCACATGCCATATTACAGCCTGACACTACCTGCTGTTCACCATCAACGGTGTCCCGCTTGGACTGAGGGAACCTGCTTCTCACCTAGACTCTCCTGCAATGCACTTAGGCAAAAAGCAGCCTAAACACCACATAAGTCCCCTGAAAGAGCCCCAAACCCACCAAAATCCATGCCAACACCTGAGCTCTTTCCAGAACAAGGCTGCACAGGAGCACTGGTGCTCACTACCTTCACTAGAGTCTAGGCACTGAAGCACCTACCCAGCAAGCAGGAGAGCCCCTTTTCTATGTCTTCTCAGCCTTCAGCTTCACGCTACCCTGGACAACTGAAGCAGTACAGCTCCAACATGCGAGGCTGAAAACCCCTCTGCAACCATCATGCTGCTCCTGGTACCCCAACAGGCTTTTTCGGAGCTAACCTGACCTTCCCTGTGCTCGCTGCCACGTATCCCTGCCCTCAGAATGACTGATGCCCAAATCCTGGTCTAATGCATCACCAACAAGGTCCCTCTGAAGTGCGTCCCTCTATGCTGGTTATTTGGTTCCAAAATGATGAGAATTATATCACATCCACACCCCTGCCATCTTCATAATACCAGAAGCGTTCCCCCAGCCTTTTCAGTCTCGTTCTGTCCCATTCCCACCCTGCTGGAAACTGAGCTCTACTCTGTGATCCAACACTTTTTCACAGCAGATGTAAGAAGTATTTCCTAATTCTGGCCCAGGCAGCAAGTTCCACACCCAAGGGCAAAAATCCAGCACAGAGACATAAACTAGGCATCCATGCACTTAAAAAAAAAAAAAAAAAAAATTCAAAACTAGCTCAATCCTGGACATTTTAATAGGGAGTGTACGTTGCCTGTACAAGGTGACGCGACTAAGGAACTCTGAAGCTTAAAATAGACAACCTTTTCCATGCAACTTCTGTATTTCTGTGGAAAACTGGTATTATTCTTGATTAAAGTTTGCGTATGGGGAAAAATAAAAGAGTAATAGAAAGAATTTTGGAAGTGCTTACAAGGACAGTAACACAGAGAGAAGACAAAATTGATTCAGACTACAGTACAGCACTGAAATAAAACAAGGAATGACTATGATTACGTTTGTAATTGAAGACAAACTGTAGCAAAATTGTTACAGTGGCTTGTTAATTCTATTACTAATCATTACATCACACTTTACAGACTCCTTATAGATTTCCTTCCAACAGTCCCTACTTTATCTGCATTTTTTACAAAAGAAGTATCAGTAACTTATGCTACAAGGAAGTAATTGCGTCAGGGGGTTGGTGAGGAATATATTCACTCGCATATCCAGACTGGAGCAGTCCTCTGTTCACTGTGCTCTGTAGAACATTGAACTGAAGCAGCACTCGTCCTGCTTTCAAGGGCCATAAAAGTTGTATTAGGTTTCCAGTTAGGATGAGGATCATGTGTATCCTCTATGGATATAGCAGAGTATGTTAAAATACATAAAATAACTGACATAAATATGCAAACTGCACCGTACAGACCTATAAAATAATGCAGAAAAAAAGCAGGAAGTCAGAAGTCTGACAGACATGGGAATACAGATTACTATTTAAAACTGTATAATTAAAGTCCACGCAACAAATACTTTTTTTTCTTCTCCTTAAGTGTATCTCCCTGTGGTGGGTTCACCTTGGCCAGGTGCCCACCAAAGATGCTCTGTCACTGCCTTCCTCACCTGGGCAGGGGAGAGAAAAATCACACACACAATCATTAAGGTTGGAAAAGACCTTTAAGATCATCAAGTCTAACCATCAACCCAACACCCCCATGTCCCCAAGTGCCACGTCTACACGTTTTTTGAACACTTCCAGTGATGGTGACTCCACCACCTCCCTGGGCATCCTCTTCCAATGCTTGACCACTCTCTCAGGAAAGAAATTTTTCCTAATATCTAGGAAATACAAGGAAATGATCGTGGGTCAAGATAAGGACGGGGAGATCACTCAGTAATTACCGTCACAGGCAAAACAGAGTCGACTAGGGGAAAAAAAGAATTATTACCAATCAAATCAGAATAGGATAATG
>NW_010532591.1:0-5153 GCF_000687285.1 Phaethon lepturus | reverse complement strand
GTGCTAGCTGTGAAAACAGGAGGCAGGAGATAGCGGCTGGACTGAAGGCCACCCACCAAGACAGGCTTCTTGGAGCTTGTGGGCAGCAGAGATGGGGCTGCCAGCCCCACGGGGGCAAGCACGCTGCTGCCATTGCATGGCTAATCCTGCCAGGCAGCGACATCTGGGTTCCCCTGGCTCTGTCTCCCCTTGCAGGCCCAGCACAGAGCGAGTGCACTGCCAGCCGTGTGTTTGCCTTTGCATTGGCAAGTGGGGCAGATCTTGCTTCTCTTTTTCTCCTATGAAACTACACCTTGCTGTCACCTTTCTCCAGCAGCTGAAGAGAAACCCTCTTCTAAGCCGAGCCCTGGCTTCCATTAATACCACCCCTTGCACTGCTGAAATTGAACTTGAACCTATTCTGGTGAAGCACAGGCAAGGACCTCCACTGTGGCAGCCCCGCACCTTGGGGATGGCAACGCTGCTGTTCAGGCACAGCAGGCGTAGTGCCGGGACAGCCATGCTGGGAGCCCTCCTGTCACATCTTTAGGAAGGCTACGACCTGTCACTTGCATTCTCCCAGTTGGGTCTTTCACTGCCCAAAAGGCTCATTCCCTGTCCCCTCACATATCTGTGCCAGGCACAAAGGAAACGTTTGCCAGTGCTGGGGTTGAATTTCTCCTTTCATTTACATGCCCTTTTACTACTCTTCCATTTGAAGCCATCTCTCTTAAGCAGGCTTCTGAAAGGGAAATTGCTCTTTGCCTTCCACAGCTATCCCCAGTGAGCTGCTACATGCACTCTGTAATCTCAGCAAACACAGCACTACGTGTACTGCTGTCAGGTAACTTCACACGGCAGTGGCTGGTAACGCTGGCACGTGGCAGATTGCTCCTCAGGGCTCTGAAAGAGAGTTAGGCTCTCCCGTTATGGCAGTGGGGGCAAGGGTTCTTTGGGAAGGTCAGCAGCTTCAACAGAAAATTGGTAGGGGTTGGTAAATCTAAAAAGGCTGAAAAACTAGTGCTACAGGAGTCAGTAGAGAAGTATGTCTTTTCTGTCTGTTGAGAGAATGAGAAACATTCAGCAACTCACTGGATAAGAAAGAAGAAAACCCAACTTGTTAGGAAATAGAGCTTCGTTTCTGTGTGGAGTGGACTTTTAAAGTGAGTTTCATTAGGGGGACTGAAGGGAGGTGGGAGTGTCTGTGTAGCTAATTTGTTTGGCATTTGGGAGTAGTGAGTATTATTTGGTCTGTTTGGCTGATAACTACCCAAGGGAGCCTTTTTTTGCAAGGCACGAAGTACAATGTGCTGCAGGGGTCTGTGCTCATTCTCTGAGCCAGGCTGTGAGCTTATCCTTAGCGGGAAATGAGAAATGACACAAATACAGGTAGCACAGAGCACAAATCTGTCCTAGCCTTTCCAGGGGAGTGCTGCTTTGAGGCTCTCCTCAACAAGCCTCAAGGCAGCCCTGTTCCCCATGACCAGAGCCGACAGCACCCTTCCTTTAGCTGTGAAGATTCAGCCTCTTCCCTCACTGCCCCAACTCCCCTGCGCTTTAGGCAGCCTGCCCATCGTTTGAATTTTGCAACATGGGAATGATTTTTTCAGATGCTACATCCAGCCCTGTCTCCCTCCAGACAGGCTTTCCGTCAGAGACAAGTCTGCCTGGCAGAGCCAAGAAGTGCATCTTGTCCATTACCTACACAACTCATCAGAGGGAAATGTTGCTGAGAAATACTAGGCTGAAATGCAGCAGCAGTAGCATATAAGGCAAAATATTAGAGGCTTCCAGTGAAATTGCAGAGTACATAAAACATACCCAAGGAAAGAATCTTTCTATCCATCACCAAGTCAGCACAGATGTAGTGGTGGAGATTCAGGCTTTAGGAAGGCTGACTCTGGAGCTGATGGTTGCAGGGAAGAGAGTTCAGTCAAGACAATTCCTGACAAACCTAGCCCAAGGAAGAGTGAATCAGCCAAGGAAATAATTATGGCTTTGACAGAGAAATGAAAGAAATTAGTTCAGACACATTGATTCTCAACAAGGTAGCACAGAAGATTATTATTATCCAAAGAAAATTATTATTATTATCCAAAGAAAATTATCCAAAGACAGGTAAAATTTTACCTGGCCTTTTCTGTCTCTAATACTCGGCAGTCAGCAGAAAACAACCTAGAGAGAAACCTCTCTGACTTCAAAGTGCAACAGCTCTCGCAGGGCAGCTAGTGAGTCTTCACAGGTGTCACCCAACGCTGGGTACCCTCTGCCGGTATTCCTCTGGGCGTTGAAGTGGGAAATAACAGCAAAGTGCTTCCATATTCACATCGCCCTATGTATGGAGCAACAGTAGCTTTCCTGAATTTGAAATCTATTCTGGACTACACTACGGTTTTTTTTCTGTTGTATTTGTCTCTATTTTGTATTGCTATGAGAGCTTTGGAGAACATATACAGCGTCCCCTTAAAAATCCTTAAAAGAAAGAGTTACAAGACTTTGGTGCAGGCGTTAGCCTCAGCCTGTTATCAGCTGCAAGCACAGCTTGCTTTAGTGCTCTGCGAGGTAGCAGATGCACACCTCTAAAGGCCAGTCCTTTGGTCTTGCTTCTGCACATCTTTGTGTGATTAGACCATCACACTTCCAGATGATCACAATTACCTGTGTCCTTGCTTCATTTTGGATGGTGGCAGAAGCTTTCCCAGGGGAGAGAAGAGCAAGTCTGTAACCTTCTCTGGTTAATTCAGAGGTGAAGGCCACATAAAGGTTTCTGGCTCTAGAAAAAAGCTCAAATAACTGAGCTGAAGTGTCCATGGCTTCATATTAGATCTTGCAGGGAGCAGCTTAATTTCCTTCTCAGCACTAACACAGCTAAGAAAAGAGATGGAGCAATAAAGAGCAGCAAAGCTTTTATCTCAGGAGGGTTTTTTTTAAGGTCCTGCTCTGAGCTCCTAAGATACTGCCTTACAGCCAAACAACACCATGGGCAAGACCCAAGGGGAGGTATTCTGAGGCTCCAGGACTGTATGAAATCAAAGTTGCTTTCTGTGGGAGCCAGCTTTGTGTGCCGAGAGCTCTTGCATGGCTGCTTACAGCATGCTGGAGTAAAGGGCAGGCTTGAGCCCTTACCTGGGCCAGACAGTAGCTCACTCATGCTTTACCTTCTGTGCATAACAGGACTGACAGCCCTGCCCACATGGTAGAGGAAGGGGTCCTATTTCTTTGTTTTCAAATAACAAATGGTCTTGTTAGGATCAGCCATGTAGGTTCACACTAGATTCTCAGGAGATTGCTGTGAATTAACTCATAACATGGCTCTCCCAAATGGAAGGAATTCACACTGAGTTCTCCACAGCAAGGCAATATAGATTCCCTCAATATGTTTCAGATTCAAATTCATAACATCTTCTTGTAAGTCTTGAGAAGACATGACATCCCTCTCCCCAAGGAGCGGGGAGGTAAAGTTATTATTATGGTTTGGGGATTTTATTCTTTCAAAAAGGTTTCTTATCCTTGCATTTGCTTTGCACTGAGGTCTGAGGATCTCTTACTCTGAGCCCACTTGTTTGTGCCATTTGCCCTAGCTGTGGGGAATCCACAGCCAGGCAATGTGACCACCTGCGAAATCCCCAAGGTCCCCCTTAGGGTGAATCCATGCTCCCCTCTTTCCCAGTGTAGTCCCACAAGCACATGAGATGTGGGCTTTGCTGCATCCCATGCCGGTGGCAAGTAGGATAAAGCTGGTACTATCCAGAGAGGTCTGTATCTACAGCTTACTCTGATGATAGCTGCCCTCTTTCAAACCTGGTACAGGATTTCACAAAAGCTGGCCCCTGCTCCTCTGATGCCGTGACCCAAAGGCAATGTTATCCTCCTTCAAGGACGCTTTGCTATGATCTGGAGAAGGCCAATGTCAGTTCTTGCAGAGACATCTTTCCTTCCCTGTTTACCCAGGGGAGTTTTGCAATCCCTGGATAGTTTTCCTGCTAAGTCTTGAAATTCCCACTCTTTTCTGCAAGCATGTCATGTCTCATGAGGAGACTACTACAGGGTAGTTCCCCATTGTAGGAGTTTCTCCTTGGGCCAGCAAAGTGGTTTTTGATTTTTGGAGTATTTCTAATCATTGTCAATCAGCAGTGTTGAGAATGGGGGCGAATTAAGTAAATTCGGGGAAGGTGAAACCACGGGCTGTGCCTTCACTGTGTGTAAAGATCCAGGGGAAAGAAGAGATGGGGCAGAGTTTAGGAGTTCTGAGTTACAGGCTTCATGATTTGGCACTCACCTAGGGAAAACTGAGATTAGACTCCTGTGCAACTAAAATTACATTTAATGTGTAGTTAATGTGAATGCTATCAACTGAATGCAAGGTAAGAGGCTTAGGGTAAATCTGAGTCCTCACTGCTAATAGGTTTAGGGCAATTAGTCTACTGCCTTCTGTAAATCACATCTGCCAGGAGAAAAACAAGGTCATTTTCAACGTGGTGCTTACCTGAACTGACAGATTATGGCTCAAATTACTGAGCACGAGGGGATGCCACTGTATCCCTGTAGGAAGGAGCAGTTTTAACTCTGAGAAGCTATCTGAATCTATAAAATTTCTTATGACCCTTACATCCTTAAGTGCTTGCTAAATCACAGAATCACAGAATCATTAAGGTTGGAAAGGACCTTCAAGATCATAAAGTCCAACTGTTAACCCAACACCACCATGCCCCCTAAACCATGTCCTGAAGTGCCACATCCACACATTTTTTGAACACTCCAGAGATGATGACTCCACCACCTCCCTGGGCAGCCTGTTCCAATGCCTGACCACTCGCCTGGTGAAGAAATTTTTCCTAATATCCAATCTAAACCTCCCCTGGTGCAACTTGAGGCCATTTCCTCTCATCCTATTGCTGGTTACTTGCGAGAAGAGACCAACACCCACCTCACCCACAACCCCCTTTCAGGTAGCTGTAGAGAGCGATGAGGTCTCCCCTCAGCCTCCTCTTCTCCAGACTGAACAACCCCAGGTCCCTCAGCCGCTCCTCATAAGACTTGTGCTCCAGACCCCTCACCAGCTCCATTGCCCTTCTTTGGACACGCTCCAGCACCTCAGCATCCTTCTTGTAGTGAGGGACCCAAAACTGAACACGGTATTGAGGGTGTGGCCTCAGCAGTGCCGAGTACAGGGG
>NW_010532590.1:66381-69184 GCF_000687285.1 Phaethon lepturus | reverse complement strand
ACCTTAGTGATTCTGTGATTCTGTGAAGTTCTCTGAAAGTCTCAGTGGCCTCCATGGGCACTTCATGAAGCACTAAAATTTTCATATCTGCTCTTGAGTCGTTTTGTCTCTGTTATTGCTGGTTTACCCTCCCCACTCCCCGCTTTAAACTTTACTAAGCAACACTGGTATTGAAGTAATATCTCCTAAAATCTGTGCTCTAGCTGACAAAATATCAGCATACTGTTAAACAACAAAAAAAAAAGAAATAGAAAATATTTTTTTTTCCCTGAAGAAGTAGGATGAGATGAAAAGCCCCATTGTCAGACACCTATTGGAGCAGGCAATTAAGAAGCAGCAGTATACTATTCACATTCAGTGCATAATTCAATAAATACACACTGCATATTCACATTCCACAACTAGTAATTACAAACAGATGCAATCAACAGGTCTTTTTCAACATTTTTACAAACCTCATTGAACTGTTAAGGAACCTCAAACAAGAGTTAATTCAAAAGAACACCCACACCACACACTCTCTGCTCAAATGTGTGTGCTTTTAGCACACCTCACCCCCACGCCCAAATAAATAAATACATAAACAGAAATGTGTGGGCAGGAAGGATTTATATAAGGAGAGAATTAAAAATTCAGCATGATTTCAATTATAGGAAAGTGTGCCAAATGTCAGCTTTTAAAACAGACTGGGCCCGGATTCTCAGTCCTGTCACTTCCCATTGTGATGTGTAAACTGCAGCATGGAGGTTTGCCTTTAGGGAGGATGTAGTTACTCTATGAGGCAAAGGTGGCAAGTCAGAAGCAGTCCCTGTGGCTGAGTTGGTCTGTAGTCAAAACACCCAGGGGAAGAAAGTGCTGAGGAAGAAGATACATGCAAAAGGAGGTTTCCTTCTTCTTATTCCTGGGTGTAAAGATGTCCGTCAGAAATGTCACATTTCCTTGATGTGTGGGAGTGGCAATGCCTATTCAATCCTAAATATTATTTTGACATGTTTTAACAGCTGTTGAAACACAACTAACACTTGCAGTTCCACCTGCAGTTTTCCTTCTGCACCCTTAGACACAATCAAACAAGAAATTGCAATTACAAGACATGTTGTTTGTTTTTCTGAGTGGTGTAGCAGTTTATGTCACAAGAGGCATAATTAAAACATGGGGTAAGTTCTGGAATGAACAACAAATATTTCTGTGAATAAGCTCAAAACATCACATTAATTGACTGTACATACTTCACACAGAGGACATGGTATGAAAATGCCCCTCACAATATCAATGTAGTTATCACTTATGTTCCAAATATAAAGCAATCATGTACCCTGTAATGGCATTCTGTTTCCCTGCCTTAAGAATAGGATGTCATAGCATTGCCTGTCAGCACTGTGGGCAGATCTCTCATGGAGTGTGATAAGTCTCAGATCCCTCATTATGAGGAGAAGGTGAAAGATGTAAAAAGTTCTGGTGACCCTGAGCAGACCAGCAGGGAATGACTGGAGGGATTCGGATTTTGTTAAAGTTTTCCTTCTCATAGTTCAGAAAGTTTGTAACTTTCTTATTTCTTTCTTGGCTCCAAAAAGAGCAGGGAATTTTTCTCCCCTGTACAACTTCATTTGCTGCAGAATAGATAAAAAGTTGTAGCTAGTAAAAGAGGGGTCTGTGGAACATAGATGAATAAGGCAGTAGTAGAGGCATCGGGAGTTCTAACACTGATTTATGGGACAAGTGACTTAGGCCACATGCAGTAAACAACTTGAGCATTGTTCACAATCTTTAAATTACATCCCCAAACTATTCCAGCTGAATACTGTAATCACAAGGCTATGTTTTCTAGTGCTCCCATTTCTGGCTTAATGAATCTTGAATTCTTCTCTGCACAGAGGCCAGCTTTAATAGGACAGTTGGAGGGTTGTATTCATTTTGTGACAGTCTTTCCTCCTCTGAAATCTCCTCTTTCAGATGTTTTCCCAGGTCCTAGGATATAGATGTTCTGGGAAAACTCATTGCACTAAATCTCTGAGAGAAATGGCTAGGGGACACCACACCAATACAATCAAAGGGATCATTGGTGAACATCTAATTTCTGTACCTGATCATGCTCAGTTCCAAGTGGGAGCTGTTCCTGGCGCAGGGGCTGAAAATCTTTCATGGTAATGTGCAAGGCTGTATTTTTTTATTTTTCCCAAATTATGGGTAAGGATGGTGTTAGAAACTTACGGGGACCTGGGACATAATGTATCTCAAAGGGATAAGCTACTATCAATCAAGTGCTGAGCAGTATCATCACCTTCTCTGCAAGGCAGAGGTTGTATCGTTGCCAGGTTTTCCCAAGTTAAAAATTTTGCTGAAGGCTGTGTTTGCAATCACGTGTGTAAGTTGTTCAGCCTGAACTAGGAGAAAGAAATACATTCCTCTTAAAAAAAGATGATTTTGCACCATATAGTACGAAATACAATTTTTTGGTACTTGAGGATATTTTGAGTAAAAACCGTATTACCTCTGTAAAGGATGGTCCTAAAGGACAGGAGGAGAGAGCATGAGTATATGTTATTCTTAGGTACCTATATTCTGATTCAGCCTAATTTTATAATCTTCAATAATTGGATATAGTTTTTCTCCATGTCTTGAATGCCCATTTACCTTTGGAAAGGATTTTGCGATCAATGGGCAGAATATGTTTATTAAATGCGAAATATCACTTTATTTAGTTGATGATTGAGCTTAGGGCCTCGTGCAGGTTTATAGCAGAGCATAGACCAAGGCAAAGAGAAAGAAACAGTCATTCAGTTGAATTACAGATAGAGAGAGG
>NW_010532590.1:54758-66350 GCF_000687285.1 Phaethon lepturus | reverse complement strand
AGACATCCCCTGCTTTTCTGCTGATTTATTCTTCTAACAGAGGAAGGACACTTGTTTTCTTCTCATTTTTTAAAACAAAAATCCAAAAGTTTCCTGTAGCCTTCTTCACCCCAACCATCCTGAAATGCTTTCTGTATTGAGACTCTGCAGGGGAATTTTCCTGAGAGGAAATTCCCCATAGGGCAGAAGGTGGCAATTGCTCATTGTGAGCAGGACCATTCTGGAGTGGCTGAGGCAGGTGGGATGGCCCTGCATCTCAGAGTTACCGGAGGGTGAAACTGGGCCCATTTGAAAAAAAAAAAATGAATGGTTAGGGAGTTCTCCAGTCGTCTCTAAAGAGACCTTTGAAGGTGTCATGGTTTAACCCCAGCTGGCAACTAAACACCACTCAGCTGCTCGCTCACTCCCTCCATGGCAGGATAGGGGAAAGAATCAGAAGAGTAAAAGTGGGAAAACTCATGGGTTGAGATAAAGACAGTTTAATAGGGAAAGCAAAAGCCACACATGAGCAAAGCAAAAAAGGAGTTAATTCACAACTTCCCATAGGCAGGCAGGTGTTCAGCCATCTCCAGGGCTCCATCATGTATAATGGTTACTTGGAAAGACAGATGCCATAACTCTAAATGCCCCCCGCGCCTTCCTTCTTCTTCTTCCAGCTTTATATGCTGAGCATGATGTCATATACGGTATGGAATATCCCTTTGGGCAGCCTGTGTCCCCTCCCAACTTCTTGTGCCCCGCCCCTCCCAGCCTCCTCACTGGTGGAGTGGGTGAGAAGCAGAAAATGCCTTGACTCTGTGTAAGCACTGCTCAGCAATACCAAAAACAACTTATCAACACTGTTTTCAGCACAAATACAAAACATAACCCCATACTAGCTATCAGGTTTGATACTGATTTCTTTTGGGGTGATATTCACCAGACCAACTAGAAGGAAGAGAGAGTCTCCAGAGTGTTTGTGGTGATGGCACATGGTCTGACTTCAAAATGGAGCACCAAATCAGCTACATAGTAAGCAAAATTCCCACTGATCTTAATTGCTACAAGACAGGTCCCAAAAACTTTTTGTATAACATGTTTTTGAAATGAGCAGCAATCCTGTTCTCCTTACACTGGCTGTGTGGCCACTGAACCATCAGCCTTTAATTTGCTATAGCTCATCTTATCTCCTCAGATCTGCACATTCATCCAGCACACTGAATTTTTCTCATTTCACTTTGTTTCCCTAAATGCAGCCAGTCATAATCTCATAGATTCACATATACTCTTTTAAGGAACCCCCTACCTATGCTGCTTCTGCATTCAACTAGACACAAGGGTCAGTAGTTTTCTGCACCACCGTTTCTTTCTCATGTCTTGCTCTGCTTCTTCAAGCCTGGACCAATTTTTCATTAAGGGGAGCTCAGCAGTAGAAAGAACACATGTGGCAGCAAAAGCAGAGTGCCTTTTTCCATTTCCTACTGCCATACGATTTTTTATTTTGAAATCTAAGCACAACATGTGGCATGCTGTTCTTCAACTCAATGAATTGGTAACTTGCTTCTCTGTATGTTGTCACTAGCAATCATGAACTGGGGAAAGGCAATCTCTCCCAGTACTGTTCCTTCCTAGGCAAGGGCAATAGAAGCCTTGCCTTCTAGAAGAAGGATTATTCATACCCTTCTACTCAGACAGTCTCATACGGCGATTTTCTTTGGAGACTACAAAAAAGATTAAAATTTGCACCTCCAGGATCCTATCTAAATGCTGCAGTTTATTTCATGCCTCTAAGTCAGAACTGCATTAATCAGAATACTTGCCATAGAATTTCTAACTACCACTTTACTGGCTAATCTGGCTTGCTTCCTGAAAAGTTCACGTGTGGGTTAAATGAAAGAAAGAGCAACAGGGCTTAATTTGTCTTTGCAGACTTCTATTTTTCCCTGTGTGAGGATGGTGAATGGTACATTCTTAACTGGTGACATTTCTTTTAAGTAATCAAGAGCCTTATTTGCAATCAGAGGGACTGGAGTTTGAAGAGGCTTTACAGGTATGGCCAGATGATCAGAAGCAATTGCATTTCCAAGCAATACTGCCCATCTGCTCAGGGTGGTAATTTTCAGCTAATGAGTGGTTATGTCTTAAGATGCGCTTACTTGGTCTCTTGTGATCATCTGTCCACATTCTTACTCTTGTTGGAGGTACAGTGTTGAAGACTTAATTAAGTCCCAAGTCTCTTAAGTATTAGGGAAGGAATTCTGCTTCCTTCTACAGTCTTCGTACTTCAGAGCCCACAGTGCTGTAGACAGAGAACAAGGACCCCTTAGTGCAAGTACAACTCTGGGTCATGGTAAATGGCCACATTCAAATTCTAGAGTAAGAGAGAGATACATCAAGAGGTGGTCTACAGTGGGACAAAGCATAGAATTAAGAGTATTGTGGAAATGCCAAGCTGTACCTGGCTAGGAGGCAGCCCACTGGCAGAGCCTGAAAATCTTAACAGGAAGAATAGTGATTTCAAAGCACCTCTCATGTACTTTGCTTAGGCCACCTGGAGAATCCCCTCCCACAAGCAGATGCTGCCATGGGAACAGAAGGAAAGAGCCCTTTAATATTCTATGCATTACGTAGACTTGCTAACAGTATGCTTTTAGGATGGTAGCATTTCTGAGTTTAATGATTAAAGATGCAAAAGTATGGTTTGGTTTTGTACTTCACAATGAAAATTAGTCCCTCCAGAGATTATGGATAAATGACTAGATATCCCAGAATGTAATGTGAGCAAGTTCCAGATTGCTGACCAGAAGAAAATTCAACTAGTGAACACAAAGACATGTTTGCATCCATGAACACTATCTGACAGGGTAACGAGATTATGTCAGATTTTGCTTACAGGCAACTGAAAGTAAATAAACCTGAAAAATTACTTTATAGTGTATGACTGTAGGTAGTGAGAAATACTGCTCATGAAGAATTATGATCCAAACCGGAATTACCTTTATGTCCCTAATGTACTCTCAAGGCTTCCTTTTCATCTTTAAAATAAAAAAAAGCTACAACCTTAATATTTCTTACATGTCAGCTCAGACCCCCTTGGGTTAATACATTCCACAGTCTTGTTGTTTACTTCTCATTAAGCTAAATGTTTTATGCAAATCATCTGACATAAAGCCAGACGACCAATCTAGAAAGGCTGTAATTCCATCTGATGAGTTCATTCAACTGAAATCTGTACTTAATTTCCATAATTATACTACCCTATTCTCATAATGTGAACTGATTGCTGCAAAACACAAAATAACTAAAATGTATTCAGATTTAAAATATGAAAATGATATGTCCCTTTGGGCAAAAGAGTTATGTTTTACAAACAGTTTCTCTATTTTCTTTTTTTTCTCCCACAAAGTATCTCCTTATTTAAGGCTGTGCCAGCCTAATTTAAAGACTATTAAAATGATAAGAGCTATTTCTAATGCAGTTTTGTCTGGAGAGTGAAAAAAAAAATGGAAGAGAGGAAAGGAGGGGGGGGGAAGAAAAGAAAATTGAGGAAAAAATTACATCAGGACATTAACAATTATCTTAATGTATTATGCTCAGAAGCCTGAAGATTGCTATCTTCCTTGTCATGCAGCTTGAACTTAGAACAAACTGTCTGTGTTGTTGCTGACAAGTCTTAAGTATCTTTTTAATTATAGAATCAGCCCAATTAAGTTACCACTGCACCAATCAGGCTGTAAAAGAGCTAGTGTAGCTGCTTTTCACATGGCTTGAAGGAGCTGACAAGTGTCTGAGCTTTCTTTTGGGAAACTCGTGCTTTTCAAAACTCATGCCCAGACATGTTGTTTGGTTGCTCAGAATCAGAGAGGAAAGTTGTGCTTCTAGCTTTGGATTGGATTTGTTGTGGTATTTGAAGGAATCTTGTCTAACAAACAGTGATATCTATTCAGTGTGCCCATCCAACAGGTTCCTGAAGTATTCCAAAGTTTGAACTCAGCATAACTCCCCTAAAAACTAAGTCACTGAGTAACCAGAAGGTCAGGCTTTTTATCTTTTTCTATCTGGTTCTATAATGACAGTCATCTTATTGAGAACAACAGTTACAAACATTTGTACTTAAAAAAGTGAAGCAATACTCGGAAAACCTGCTTCAAAGGGCAACATGCAAAAGAGACATTTAAAGAGGTTGAATGACATTAACCAGATGGTGTTACCAACCCCTGTGTGTGCACAGCCTTCACCATTAGTGATCCATGAACAGCCTGCAAAATGAAACTTGTGGCTGTTACCCATAGAGTAAGAGCAAACTAATCACTCCATCTCACGTATGCTGTGTAGAAAGGTACTCTGATATTCAGAAACATATACTTCTGCTTAATAGAAAGTATCTTCTTATCCTTCTGTCTCCTGCATAGAATAAAAACATTTTTTCTTTGGATTCCTCAGAAAGGTAGTGGCTATTTTTGGTAAAAGGCACTGACTCCTTCTCTCAGGTTCTGCCAGTCATCCATGTACTTCATGGTCTTCCTTCTCCAGTGTCAACTGAGGCTCATGATTTCTGACTGTCTATTTGTCTGTCATCTAGGATTTGTGTTACCAGGTAATTTTTTTTTTATACAGGTAGACATCCTTGACTGGTAATCTCTCATTAGGAAGTGATGCTACTGTAATTCAGCTCTAATAATAATAATTGTAATACTGTGCTTTGAAACCCATCTTCCTTCTCTGTGGGAGGGAAAAGTAGAAATTGCAACAGTTTTATTTCTGTTATGTTTTTAATCACTCTTGTCTCAGATATTTCTTCTTCATTTAAACTTCTTTTGTGTGTGGTAGCTGGTTTTAGGATTTGCCTGAACTCTGTGTGCTCTTAATTTGCGATGAGCTGAAAATGTAGTTCAGTTTTTTGAAATATTCCAGAGGCCTGAGAGTGTAGTAGACAGTTATATATGATGGATGGTGAAACCAGTTAAATATGCCACACCACTGTGAGTCTGTGCAATAATATTGCTGCAGGAATTCTATAGAATGCACATAATTCTGCTGTTACCATGATGACCTTTCTGGGGAAAAAAAGAGAGCAGAATCACATCACAGCTTTCTAATAAAAATAAGAAGTAATCCTGTTAAATTCAAGCTCATCCAGCTAAATCACTTTTGCTTTCTCATATTCCTAGTTTAAATATCTTCAGCTGCCTTTCTTGAAATGAGAAACACTTGCAGATAAACAGCATCAGCTATTGCTATGTGGGGAGATGGATGGCAGCCCATCTGTCATCCTGGCCCGATAATGTTGAAATATGCAGATTTACATCCTTCTTTGGTCAGAGAGAAGTTCGTAGGGCACATGCATTTGGGAAGTGATTAAAGAACTGGGACAAACACGGTACTTCTCTGAAGTTGCCTGAGCCTCCATTTAGTGATTTGGTCTAAGAAGGTGTGTGTAGTTCAACAGAGCTTCTTGCTGGGACACTTGCTGATTATGCTTCAGAAGAAAGAGTGTCACTTAATTGTCACCATCACTTCCTGGAGCAACTGGTTATTCTGGAAGAATGAATTCTCGCTTATTCAATTAGTTTAATGGACTGGAAGTGTCTAAACCCAAATGCTCACTCCAGCTAACTGAATAGCTTTCTGTACTGAATACAAAGGTTGTTCATAGCCTTACGGGTTATTAAGTTTATACTTTTTAATCAGAACTCAGAAGAAAATATGTTCCATAAGCCAAGTCCTATGAATTTTACAGTTGAAAGGAGTCCCTTTAAGAAACTAGATTGCATTTTACTTGTATGCAGGAAAGGCTAATGAAGCCAATTTGAAAAGGATGTCATTTGTTCTGAAAAGTGTTGGCCATTGTAGATTCCTTCATCTATTGGAGAGAATGACCTAATTTTACACAAGATGAGCCTAGTTCTGGATCTAGCAGTTTGGATTTGCATGCACTGAAGGAATCTACTTTTATGGGACTTACTTGCATGAAGCGATTTGGATGCAATTTGGTCATAAAAAGACTCTTGTCTGTATTTCACTGGAGTTTTTTGAGTGGTAAAGCATAGTAATTACTTAATGAGGAATATAAGAATATTTTTTCGGTGTCTATGGCTCCCTGGAATTTACCTTGAATTGATCTCAGTATGTAACTGCAAAAGTGTTCACCACATACATATTTTGTTTGTTTCTCTCCTCCCTTCCTATTCCTGCCACTCACATTACATTAAATTGAATGAATTGGTTTTATATTACATAAAAATTCTATGGGTTGCAGCACTGATTTGCATACCAGTTGAGCAGACTTAACATGAATAGTATTTTTATTGTGGTTATAAGTACTACCACTTTAATTTACTACACAAATATCACAATTTTTATTTTTATCTTGAATTCTCTGTTAATGAGATACTATGTGCATCACAGACTTGTTGGTTTGTGCATCTGATGAATGGAATAAACCAACCTGCGATGAGCGTTCTTTTGGCATTACAATTCTTCTTCCTGTATCTTGTAGCTTGTTTACAGCTGGCTTCCCTGTCTGGACACTGCTCTGCAGGCTGTAACAGAGGCATACCCAAGGTTGTTTTGCTAGTACAACTTCTCGGTATAGTGATACAAAATCAAGCAGATAAAGCACTGTAGTTGCAGATGGCTGTTGCTGGAAATACCTTTTCCTTGTTCAGCCAATTTACAAAGTGCCCAGTTAAAGTAATATCCAACAATTAGTAACAGAAAATGTGGGTCTCAAAGCTTAGCTGCAGATCTTCTAAATATCAGACCTTGGGAGCAGAGGGAGTTGAATAGTCATCAAAAAGATGACTCAGAAAAGGATTTTCAGAGTGTCTGTTCACTGCCTTCAAGACAATTCCCTAAGCAGAGCCTTCCCACTGAGCATGCCTTGAGCTACTCTAAACCCAGTGTTAACCTATAACGATAAAAGATCCAAACTCAGTTGGCTTATGGAGACACGCAAGCAAGTTACTTCATTTTCTTGGCCCCAATTCAGCAAAGCAGTTAAACATGTGCTTCTGCCTTATTAGAGTCCAACAGTGCTTTAAACACATCCTTTAAAAAGGAGTTTTAATATGGCTTGCACAAGGTGGAACAAAAATGGTTAAGATGAATAAGCATCTAAAGAGACACTTGGGGGATAGCAAGGGAACACTATATAGAGAGAAAACATTTAGTATGAAAATAAGTATTTATGAACAAGTACAAATATTATTTCATTGTACATGAAGCTCCTCTGGTAACAGCTATATATTTTTCCAGGCAAAAGGCAAATTCAATACTAGAATTGTTCCCTTGCTAGAAGATCTTTCTGTGAGAAGTGGATAAGAGTGCAGAAGAAGGGGAAAAATAAAGCTGCCTGTGGGGAAAGGAAAGGAATTAAATTGAGGGGTGTGGGTAGAAATATGCTTTGCAGACTCACACCAGTTTTACAGACCCCCAAATTAATTGAAGTGATTCAGAGAAGCTTAAACTATTGGAAGGCTTTACTCACTCTTGGCCTAACAGTTTGCATTGAAAATATACTCCCTCTATACTGGATGAGTAATTGGAGTTCATGTACTGGCTACTAACTGAATGCCTAATCAAAATCTACTATTGCAACTCCTTCTAACAAAAAATATGTTCTGGAGTGTGATTCAACTCAAATTATCTACCATGTCCATAGATACAGCCCTCCTAATCTTCAGAGAAACAACTGTGCAGAGCAAATACTGACACATCATGTACATGTCAAGTCGCCATCTCCATTGCTCTTTTTTTTTTAATTCAATTTAAAGAATAAACTTGATTTTAATTTTTCTCTAAACCTCATATGATAATCCATGCATGTTTACTTTACAAAGAAGCTGTCTAATTAGTAGATTTCTAATTAATTTCATCTATATTAAGTCAACATTTCAAGCAATAGGAGCTCCCAGAATTGCTTGTGGCCCTGAGTGGCATACCCATTAGCATGAAGCAAACAGTGTTTTAAAGTACTAAGTTCACTTGCTTTTGCCTAACAGATTTAATAACAAATCTTGCACTGGTGTTACAAAGTTAGCCTGAAGAAGTGTGATCAGTTTAAGCTGTCCAAGATCCTTGGAATGGTTATAAGAAGTCAAGATCATCACTGGGGTCTCAATCTGGTTGTAAATTAAGAAAACTAACCCCATGCACATGATTTTGCAAGCTTACGTAGGTGAAGTCAAACATCTGCCCACAAGTCACAATCATGGACACTCTGTTATTAGCTCAAAAATAAAATTAAAATTAGCAATTATCTTTTTTTTATACTGTTAATACAGCACGAAGAGTGATATCCTGAGTAGGTACGTTTGGTCAGTTAGAGCGTACCACAAACTGGATATGGTAGATTAGCTCTTGAAAAAGAACTGTTGGCACATCCTTGTGGTGCAATCCCTGTGTTAATACCTAATCCTGCATATTGACCCCGCTTGAGCAAAATACCTTGCTAGCAGTTTCCTAGTGTCAGAACTTACTCAGACACCACTGCTTGGATCTGTACAGTATGCTGCATTGTGCAGAGTGAATAAATAGTTCCATTATCTACTTAGTCTCGGTGTTGACAGTATGGCCATACATAGTGAGAGATGAATTTGGTTGTTAATTCTTAATATGCAATTAATTTCTCTTCCAAGTATATGTCCAGTTTCTCCTTGAGTCCATGTAAATTTCTGGCATCTGTAAGCATCCTTTTGCAAAGAGTTTCCCTGCTCTGTTACCTGTAGTGGTAGGAAATACCTGCTTTCAGTAGTTTTGAACATGCCCCCCCTTACTTCACTTGATGCCCCCCTTGCCCTTGCACGAATGAGATAGTGAACAGTTAGTAAACAGTTACTCCCTCTCCATCCTTTAAGAATTTGGTACACTTCTATCATATCCCAACAAATTATTCTTTTCCTAGGTTGAATAGTCCAAGTTTACTCTATTATTGCTTTTATGAAGAGTTATTGCACAGCCCAGTTTCTGTTTTCTGAAATTTTTCCACTTCTAATATATTGCTTTTGAGATGAGAGAACCAGCCGTCTGCACAATGTTTGAGGTCTTTCTATAATGCCTCTTTATATGGTGCATATGATTGTGTCCTCCCTTTTCTTTAGGCCTGTGGTGTTCAGGTCTCTTAGATGTCGCCTTCAAGGACTTTTAGACAAGCCTTATAAGAGTTTGGCTTTATTAAGTAATCTCTTTTTTCTCCTCCTTTTTTTCTTTGACTTTTATAGGCATCTCACGAATATTCCCAAAATATGGTTATGTCTTTTTAAACAATTTGTCTGTATACTTTTTGTGTTGTGTACACTTTAACAACTCTATCAACAGGAACCATAAAATAATCACTTGTCCACCATTCAGAGAAGCCAGTAATTCACCTCTTTGTGAATTACTAAGGATCCCAGCTGTGTCTCTGGGGCTTTTCCATTTTTTTTTTTCACTGAAGGGCAAAAAAATAATGAAAATATGAAATTTGAAACATTTTATTATCAGCCTGAATCTTGGATCTCCTTTTCCCACTAGTAAGTCCTTGTCATGGATGCAATCCAATGCCATTTAAATTCCAGATCATCTAAATTTGCAACCCCATCAATGGCAGATGCACTGTGGGAACATCCACCTTCATTTTAATTGGTAGTTTCTGGATATTTGGCTGCCAATAGGGCCGACAGTTGTGCCCCAAAAGGTAAAACAAGAATGTATTACTCACTTTTCAGAAGTACCCTCCAGATTACCTTTGTTATGGTTCTCAGTGGTGCTTCATTCACTTTTTGTGAAAGAACGTTCACCTGTGAGACTGTAATGAACAGCTTATTAGAAGCCAGAAATATTCTACTTTGATTCTTTGGAGAGGTGACAAGCTCTCTGCATAATCAGAATGACTTGAGCAATCAGCCTCAGCAGGAGCTTATTTTCTAGTTCTAGTCCATTTATAATCCGTACAATATTTCACTGTACTTCCACTAAAGACATATGTTCACTTTTTTATATACATTTTATATGGACTTTACATTATGGCTTCTTAGATGAGAGCCTAATGTGAGATCATGCATACCTTAGCCACGTACAAATGAATTATACATATTCTATTAATTCTCCTTTTTCTTCATCACCTATCATGTATGAACCGAGATACCAAAAATATATATTAAATAGCTTGCAGTGCTGCTTAAGATATTCTCACTTTTCTGATACATTACTTATTTCTATTTATCGGACTAGAATGAAGTTTAAAATTGGAAAAGATATTTTCATAGTTTTTCTACCTGGGAAGAGAAATCAAACAGAATGAACTGATTACTGCATCAATGGATACATAGATTTAGTGTTAGCTTGTAGGAGAGAGACAGTGATTGGAATGAGAAATTATTTTAGTTGGTAGCTTACATTTATGACGGATTATAAAATACAATGCTTTACTGTTTAATGCAGGGGGAAGAACTGTGACATTCTTAAGCTTTGATTCAGAGAGGGAATGAAATATTCACACAATTTTCAGCATACAAGCGGTCCATGTTATTCTAATAAAAGTCCTCATAAGTTGTTAAGTCAGGCACCAGCCTTAGTTGTAGGTAAGCCTCTGTAGTAACCATGGTATCATTGACTTTTTAATAGCAGCCGCTGGAGTAAGGGCAATCAGGATTTAAAGATGCTAAAGTGAATCCCAGGTAAATCATCTGTTGAATGACTGGGTAATTAAGTACCCCTTTTCTGAACATAACCTTCTAGAGGACTTTGAAACACTAGGACTTGCTGCAAAAAGATGAAGAGCAGAAAGAGCTTGGAGTTGTCATGAGCAGCCTGTAGTAGTTCTCCCTCTAAGCACAAGTGAGAATCTTGTTTTTCCAATGCTTAGGTTAAAAAAAAAAAAAAATTGGTGGTAGATATCCATAGATTCCAGGTCAGCATTTCCTCCCAGAGCGATACTCTTATACCAGTAATTGTAGCCATCTATGCAATGTGATGAGCATAAAATGACTCTCTTCACACTAAATGCATTTCAAGGTGTTAATTAGAATTCATTAGTGAAGTGTAGCTACACAGCAAAATATATATCCTCTCAGTGCATGTGCTGGGGTTTGGATCAAGAACACCAAGGAAAATGGCATGATTTTGATGCCTGACTGTTTTCCATACTGCACGGAAATTCTACTTTCAGGCTGGTAGAATACGTTTCATTTTCAACTCCTACCATCCCTGTTGAATACTTATTTGAGTTCTGAAAAGAACTTTCGTCAAAATTGAATTCAGTCCTTTTTCAGACTTCATTTCTTGTGAATCTTCCACCAAGTAATTTTAATCAAAATAGCCAACCTAGGAGTAATTTTAAGAGAAGGCACATTTGTAACTGTCAGTGTTCATTCCAGAAACCTTGATCTAAATGTTAAATTTTGGGAAACACAAATATACAACAAATTCTATGTATGCAACTGAAACAATTTATATTCTTAATACTGAATATTTGTAAGTGAGCAGCCAGCCAATAACTATTCAAGTAAATTTATTTGCACTGAAATACTGTCAGAAATCTATGAGCTGTTCATGTACAATTCAGCAGAAAGAAAGAGGTGAAATAACTTACAACTGTAGCTTGAATTTTCTGTACCAAGACATTGTCTCTTG
>NW_010532590.1:0-54727 GCF_000687285.1 Phaethon lepturus | reverse complement strand
CCCTCTATCTTGGGCTTTCTCTCTCTCTGCCTCTCTCAATTAGTAGCAAAAGAATGAATCCTTTCCAGAGAGATTTTCTCAATTCCAGGGTGCCAAATATGTGTGATATTATGCTGAGACATTGCTAATAAGAAACCAAGCTGACTCCTTAGATCTGATTCTTCAGTGTTGCAACCAATTTGGGTTGTGTGTGTGGTGTAAAATAGCTCATTTTCACCCTCTTCCTCTAGAAATGAGTTAGATCATGATGGGACGGGAAATCCAACTCAGAAAGGGCTTCTTCCATGGAGACACTTCAGTGAATGTTTTCCACTTCACTTCCAACATCAACTGTGGCTTAGAGAAATAGGACTGTGGTTTAGAGGAATAGGGTGTGGTCAAACCTCTCCTTCAGGCCAGCTGCCCACATAGACTCTAGGGAGCATGTAGCCAGCATGGTGCTGGTAGACTTAAAACCAGCCAAAGTTCAGGGAATTTCAAACTTAAAGCCGCCTTTACTCACCACCTCCTGTGCTCCAGTGTATTTTTCTCAGCAACAGCTGAGGATCATGTTTCTCCATCAGTTACTTTCAGTAGGAGACATTTTGATCTAAATTGATCGTCCTCAGTTCTGAAAACAGTCCTTGAAATAAAGGCCTTCCTTACGCATTCATTCTTGGTTGGCAGCACCCGCACAAGCCCTAACAGCACTGATGTCCTATTCATCTGTGGATCTAATTCAAATTGCTGCAACAATTGTTTTTGGGAATAAGCTCATACAATAGTTACACAAATGGGAAAAAAAGCATTTCTAAGATGGGTTGAGATGCTGTAGATATAAAATGCATTTCCCGCCTGTAAAGCCATTCAACAGGAAAACAGTCTTCTAACATACTCCATTGTACTGGATGCAGTACAATGCAGTCCTATACGCTGCAGTACTCATGCACTTTTGTCCCTTTCCATGACCTCATTATCTGGATGGTAGCATTCTCAAATTAAATTTTCAGCCTTATAGAAATAGACTGTATGTCTTACAGTGAGCATTCCTTTCCAGCAGAACTGTTGAACACCTTTTCTTTCTTTTTTTTGTGCAGAAGTAGCTAGGATCAGTGTATTCACATCTGTTCATCCAATGGCCCTAATTTAAAAAGGCCCATCTCTTGTTAGTAGATAGCATTCCCCTTAAATACTCAAGTCTTTTAAAAGAATAACTATGTCAATAAGGACGATAAAATAAACTTTTGTCAAATGTGACATGGTACCTAGGTAGCTTTATTCCAAGCTGCAGGGTAAGGTCAATTGCAGATGAGTGGATTAGTCACACTAAGGTACAAGCAAACCTACACATTTTCTTAAATTTCTATAAAAAGCATAAATAAATCAATTTTTAAATACTCCACTTTTTCCCCAAAGGGTGAAGATAGATGTCATTCAGCCCTGATCTAATTTTTGGATGTTCTACTTCCCTATTTGTTAGCACAAATAGAAAAGCACATCAAATGTGAGTGGAGAAAAGCTACTGTGTTGTCTCCCTTTTGAAGGAAGCAAGCTGAAAGAAAAAAATGAATGGGACCTATGATAGTCTTCTCTTGGACTCGGGTGTCTAAGAGCAAGATTTGAATAACCTTTGCAGGGAGAAGGATTCTTGTCTCCCCAAACTTTAGCCTTGCTGCTCAGCCAAAAAGAGAGCATCTGAGAGCAGTTAACATTTAACACAGCAGAAGGAATGGAAGTTTATTCTTGGAACAATATGGCATGATGGCATTAAACCATCACACTTGTTACACACAGAACTTTCAAGTACAGATATTGCAGATATTTTAAAAGTACATGGAAGTTAACATAGCCTTGGACACTGGCATACCAGAAGAAGTCATGAGGAAAAGAAAAGTTGCCTTTTTTTTACTCATTTCCAGAGGATGCAGTGTAGTATCAAGAACACAGGTGCCAATCCCAGCGTAGGGTGACTGCCCCCTTTCTTCCTCTTCTTAACTGAAGCAGAAAAAGCATCTAAAATACTCAGGAGTTTTTGGCTGCTAGGCCAGTGTCCACCACCTAAAGGAACCTATGCTTACAACCTTTGGAATAAAAAAGGTAGACTGGATGGAAGTACCTTGTAGGTCAGGTCTGACCTATGGTTGCATGTGGCCTATACTGATCTAAATTTTCTCTCTCTAGTATGAAAGATCATGGATTTCTCCCATGATGCTTTTGCTGAGGAGTGTTTTACTAAAACACCTTCTGTAAAGACACATCCAGGCTGAATCTGAAAAAAATTATTTTAATTTTTTTGTGCCTCTATTCCATTCTCTTATCTTCCTGTCTTCTACTCCACCAGATTAAAAAACTACAGAACATGGCATCTTTATCTTCTTCATCCTCAAGATACCTTTTTACTTTTTTATGATAAGCTAAATGGAGTAAGCTTTAAGTACCTTATTGTAAAGCATCTTTCTGAATGCACGAATTTCTCTATCAGACTCTCTAGTGTTCAATGAGGAGATAAAAATCACATTTCTGTTTCTACTCACATTGCCTCTGTTTATGTAAAGATTTCATTAGTTCTTTTTGGTACAGCATCATCCTGGAAACTCATCCATTCAGCTCCATAACCACTCTGAGCAGCAAATCTTTTCGGAGTAATTTCTTTCCAGGCTATAAATCCTTTGTGTGATAGGCATGGCCAGCATTCCTTGTGTTTAGCTATGTCCAGTTGCATTTGGCTGTGTGTAAGTGTCCTTTGCTTGAACTCCCTCAATTTACCAAGCAGTTCTTTTCAAGTTTGTTACCAATTTTTCTCTCAAGCAATAGCTACAGCAGCCACCAATTTTCTCAATAGTGATTTTATATTTAATTCTGGATCACTGATGAAAAGATTGAATTCTAGTAGGCAGTGATGCACTAAAATTCCATTTTTCCATGACAAATTTCTTTGAAGATAGGTTTGTATAATCTGCAATGTGCCTGGTTATTAATCCACTTAATGTTTATCTTAAGAAGGTACACTATTAAATTTAAACAGGCTATTGTACAATACAGTACTCCAACATTATATTTACAGGAATTTGTGTTATCTCTGTAAACTGCACTTGTAATTTTACCAGGGTATGAGATTAGGTTAGTCTGGCAAAACTTTCTTCCACAGAACCATGCTGACTCACGGTCTCTTCTAATTCTTTATCAGATGAGTTCTTTTTCAGATTTTTTATGATAAGCTAACAAGCCTTTGCTGAGCCATTTCATTTGGTCTTCCTGAATATTGGCTCAACACTTGCACACTTACACATTTCCAAAATTTTTCAGTGGTTTACTTGACTAGTCTAGATATGTCCTAAGCCTGTTCTCATCAAACTCTTGAAAGATTTCCATTCTTTTCAGATCTTTGATTTTCTGATAAACTCTATTGAACATGCTCTTGGAAAGTATATAATAATCCTTATGACTAGATAGCACTTCCATTTTTCTTTCACTACAGCATAAAAAACTTACAAAAATAGAATTTAGGTAGAAAACTAGTTACTTGCTGTTGAACCCTCCTTGCACTTGTGGGTTTTGTTTTCTTTCTTGTTCCTGACCAACTAAAATGCAAATATAAGAATTTGTTTTGCGGAAGGAACCCTTCTGTCTCTCAGGCTTTCTTCCTTCTTGTAAAATTCCACAATACGTGGTTTAGAAAGACTTTTTGGGTATGCTAATTTCGGTAAATTCAGTATATATGTACTGTTTGAGCTTAAGTCAACTGGGCACTGGGAATTTAAAAGAGAAGCCCCAGGAACAAAGCAGTTTGGGAAGGAGAAAAAAAAAAATTATTTGAAAAGCAGAGTTCTTTTCCTGGATTTCCCTGGATACATTTAGTAAGAGGAAAAAGACTCTTGCAGTGACACCTAATTGCTTTTGTTCCTGTATATTCCCTCTGCAAAACATTAAAAGTTGCAAATCTTTTTCTGGATTTGAGGACAGTTGTGCATCAATTTTCACTGGCAAAAAGACAAAGAATCACAGCCCTCCACCTCCCCCCCCCCCCCACATTACCCTCCACCCCCCCCCCCCCCAATTATTCATATATTTTCTGTATTTCCTGGCACGGTATTTTTTCATATTTCTGGACATACACTCATTTTATACATCATGTTACCTCCATCACCTGTAGGACTTTTAGTTTGATCTCATTTATTTAGCATTAAAATGAAATCTTTCCAAAGCAACTGCTCCATAAACCAAAGTGACAGCACTTAACACTGCTCTGGCACATATGTCTGTCACTCAAATAGACAGCCATCTGTAAACACATATAAGCAACTTCATTCTTCCATCAGAAACCTTGCTGTTCCTAAGTCAAAACAGAAACATGGGTAGAATATAATTGTTTTGAGAACTTGTTCCACAGTTTCTGTGCTGCGATACTGGCCTAATTTCACTGGGGGAGAATAGAAGTTTTATGGAGCTGGGAAAACCAATGTTCAAAAATTACTTATAATTTATATATGCCAAATGGTACTTCTGGCACCTTAATTATGCCTTGTTTCATTATCCCTGGATTCATGTTAGCAGACTGATTCATAGCTTTCACTTTTTCTCTCTAAGATAATACAGGGAGAGGCAAAGCAGCTGCTGTTTGCAGCAATATCTGTCACGGGGGAGACTCCCGAGTAGTGCCTAGGGGAGTCCTTTGAAGAAGGTCTATATGATGTGCTGGTCTCTTTGAGGAGTTGTGGAATACTTTGAAAGTTAGTTTAATGATGCTTACTATTTTGTGGGAATGAATCACCTGAAATTCAGCAGCGATAATACCTATACTCATAACGATGTCATTCTGCAATATGTCTCAGAAAATGGACTGCAAGCAAAAAGCAATGCATACAGGAACACTCTGCCAAAGCCAAGTAAACAAAACACACAGGACCATCATTTTTACCAGCCATTGCTTTTTTCTCTTGTAGTGAGTGAGCATCGCCCATGCAGGCTCAGAGTTCCTCTCTAGTTTGTAATCATATTCTGCATACAGTGACTCTCTACAATTTACGTATTTTGGAGGAGAGGCACACAGTCATTGCAATTACAAATTCATCAGCCTCTGTGATCTCTGTCCCATTTTTCTGACATGTGAGTGCTTTATGAGTCAAGCTGCAAGGTTTGGTTTTAAAAGCCAGAGCCTGTGGTATGCAGGAATGGGAGCAAGACAAGACCTCAGTGTCTGGATCCCTCATGGTGCCAGGGTACTTGCATCAAATCTTCCACTTACATCGGACCAGAAACTCTGAAGATAGTTCATTAGGCTGGAATGATTGTGCTCTGGAAAAAAAAAAAATTTTGAAATTCAGAGTCAGTGAATAACATTGTCCACCAAATTCTGTTGCTGTTCAACACAATGTGTTAGGTGTGCTCCAGGAAACGTGAAGTGTGGTTCTTTAGATCATCGTGGCCTTGCCCAGACTCTGCATGTATTAGTCTGCTGTGATGATTTGTAGGTAGATGAGTGAGAGTTTTCTGGAAGCTGATTATATTTCTGTGGTACTATATAAAAAATTCCACTCATGGCTGTCATAACTCAGCTCAATTTAAACTGAATAACACCTAACTATAGAGAGAGTGACATACTGTACTTAACCAGATCTGGCATTGCATGATGGTGTTTGTAATGAATGCCTCTTTTCCTTCATCACTCACTCCTAAATTCTTTCCTTCTCTAAACATTCTTTTTATTTGCAAAATTGAGTTGAAATGTCAGTGCTTCATGCTGACATGCTTCAGTTTCTGATGGATTCATTTCTTGCGTGCTTCTCTGTGTTTCTTTTCATTTATTCTATATAAGAAAAAGGTAATAACTAAATTAGATTTCCAGGGTTAACATCTTGTGTGTAATTTATATTTTGAAGGACCTTACATAGTGCTAAATGGGAATAACTTTTTGGGCTGTTTGAAAAGGTTCTCTCATATAACTTTTTATGATTGTTTCCTTTGGTTGTTGGTGGTATTTCTTTGGCAATTACTTTTTCTTTAAAAAAAAAAAAAAGCATGTTTGTTAGAAAGATATACTATTTTTTGCTGAATTCTTTCACCTTCCTGTTAATAAAACACATTTCCCATTTTAAAAGGAGCCCCAAAACTAGTTAGAATAATGAGAAACAAGAAAAAGTAATTTTTAAAAACGAAATTATTAACTGCCTTACAGCATAGGCATAGCTATATAGTCTCATTTCAATAATGGTCCTTGAAACCCTTCAATGAAAGGTGCTCTAAGAGGGCAAATCATAAAGAAGCTGCAATTTGCAATGCCGTATTGACACCAAGTATTAATTCACTGTGTGAAGAGTTGGAACCTCAGTAAAATGAGATTAAAGCCACTCCTTATAAGTTTTTTTGTATTTTTTTTGCTATGTCCAGATTCTAGCATTTATTTTTCAGTTGTATCTTATGCATGTCTTGGAGGGAATTGCCAGTATCATTCTTTTGCTATCAGAAATTATTCTTCTATCTGCAATTTAGTTTCATGTTGCAATTGTAGAAGGCATTGGTTCTATGTGATTTACATAAGAGAGTTTTTTTTTCCAGCCTGTACTCAAAATTCTCCCATTGTTAATCAATAGGTAATAGCAAGGACAAAGCATGCTAGGTATTCCTCAAGTTCCTTTAGTAGTCTGAAGTGATTCTTCCCTCCATTTTCATTAATTCATATAAAAACTGTAAAATTTTAGACATAATGCATAGAAGAGATTTTTCTCATTTGCTTTGCATCGGTCACATACAGCTGATTTATTTGTAGTTGGATGGTTCCATTTCTAACAGGGTAAAAAAAATCCATCACATGCATTTCCCTTTTAAGTAGAAGGAAAATAAAGATTACAGAAGTCTCCAAGACTGTGTATTATGAATGTGTGACCTGGTGAAAAAGATAAAATACAAACCAGATTCTTCCTGGAATGTGAGATGAATCTGCAAGAACAGGTTTAAAACTGCCCAGAGATCTTGCAAGTATTCACTCCCTTACAATCCTCTATTTCCTCCTTCTGTGAAGGGCAATGGACCTATTTTTGGGAGCTGCTTAGCACTTGCAATCTTCTCTGTATTCCCTGGGTTTTGAAGCTGAAAGGTGAAATTCACCTATACACTGAAAGCCAGCACCTTTTTCATCCTATTTAATGGGTCTCCTACATAGGGAAAAAAAGTTGGCAAAAAGTGTCAGATTAACTTTTCAGTAATGTGTATTCTAAAAGTAGAAATACCTCAAGGAAATCTGCTTCATGGTATTAAGGTAGAAAGCTACAATTTAAAAATCTTTTTATGAGCTTTCCAGCCAAGCTGACTATCCCCAAGATGTCTACCTAGTTTATACATAGTCAAAACTTTTATAAACAGTAATTATAAAGATTTCATTTATATAATACCATATAATCCCATATAACTTTGCAGAGATAGAAGACAAGCTAATAAACGTACTGCCTGAATGAGCAACTAACGAGGCTGGTTGCAGCTTGTTGACGAGACGTAGGCAGCAGGTTCTCTCATTGCATGACATTTTGCATGCACCTTTTTAAGGCCATGCCAGTTACAGGATTTACACTTTCCTCAGTCCCCTGGATAGGCTCATGTCTGAATAACCCATAATATATAGATGCTCCTGCAAACTGAATCCTGTCTTTCCATGAAATCTGTTCTTCATTAGGCTGTGTGCTGTTGTTATACCCAGCACCCAAGTAAACTGACACACAGCCAACTTGTTATGATTTCTAAACTATTATTACTCTTTTCTTGTGTTGACTGAGCCCTACAATCCTCACTCACATCAATAATCTTCCTCCTTGTACCCAGGAACAGTATCAGGCATTTCACTGTCCTAGCAGAAAAATGCTGGGGAATTGGGCTTGTGGCTGCTAAAAACTGACACTTTCAGTATTCTGTCCTACGCAAGCAGAACACAAAGATGTGTAATTTTCACTTGCTGCTTAAATTACTTAAAATTTCACTTAGACAATTTAAAAAGGTTCAAAAATGTAATCAAGAGCTGCCAACCCATACTAAATTATTCAGATTCTCGATTGGAAGGGGGCTGTGAAAAAATATTTGTTAATGTTTCTAGTTTGTGTTGTCTTGCTGCGGCAATTATACTTTCAAATATGATATGTCTGGATACACAAGGACTATGTGCATAAGTGATTGATTAGAGAAGCTGTGAGTGAGCTACCTATGCTGTGCTAATTTGAGACAGACAGAAGGCTCCAGAATGGCCCCAGACTGGTGTTCACATGACACATGCCCAGGGCTGAGGGTAGAGTTATGTGGGGCAAATCAGCTCTGACAGATTTGCATGTATTTTTATTAGCTTATACTAAGGAGCTTGTGACAGGAAGGAAGTTCTTGCTGCTAGTAAACCAGTTGTGCATCTGGAGACAATTTTTTAAATTTTGTTTCATGGCTTGTCATGAGGGGATGGACTCTGCCTTGGATCTCTTTGCCTCTTGTCCTTCAAGCAAGTGCACCAAGAACACCAAAAGGGCTTTGTAAATTCTAGAGCTAGGTCTGATTAGAAGAGAGCCTAGAATCATGACCTTTTAAAAATAGAAAAACTTCTAAGTGAGACAGAATAGCAATGTAAACAACTCATCCCCCTACATACATACCTTGTGGCTTTGCAGCAGATGCCCTTCTTTTCATGTTTGCTATTAGCCCAGCAATCTCAAGTAGCTTCCTGGGCTGCCACAGTCTCAATACAGTTTTCTTTCATACCTTGAGATTTTTTTCTTTCCACTGCATCTAAAGCTTGTTTTGAGTCTCTCCTCTCCTTTTCTCAGACATCTTCTGCATACACTGCAGGGTCCCTGCTGGCTGTATCTCTTTTTCCCTGCCCAAATCATCCTTCACTGCTGTATATTATTTCCCTGGACATTATGGTTTCCTCTCAAAGAAGATGCAGTGGTCTCCCCATGCTGTATGCAGTAGCCATCACAAAGTAAAAAAGAAGGCTTTCCTTTCTGTGGTCCAACCACAAACCTTTAAAAGAAAATTACACATGGTATAAGCAGTTGCTGTGGGCAGATGCATTAAATCATTATACAGTCTACTGCAAGCAATGTTCAATGTCAAATCAACAGTGCACATGTTACACAAGCAAAAGGAAATTTTGGGGTTTGGAGGACTTCCAGCACAGCAATTGAAATTTGGCTGAGTGGCCACCAACATTTTGAGATGCAGTTGGGAAGGGAAGGGAAGGGAAGGGAAGGGAAGGGAAGGGGAAGGGAAGGGAAGGGAAGGGAAGGGAAGGGAAGGGAAGGGAAGGGAAGGGAAGGGAAGGGAAGGGAAGGGAAGGGAAGGGAAGGGAAGGGAAGGGAAGGGAAGGGAAGGGAAGGGAAGGGGGAAGCTATTTTTCTAGTAAAGCTCCGGAAAAGGTGACACAGTAAAGTATGGCTTAAGAAGTGGCCTTGCTTAGGGGTAGCTGGAAAAACGTACTCTGTGGGGATGGTTTCTGTCTACCCTTCCATCTATTCTGGGCCTTTTCTCTCCTTCCCTTCACTGATGGGGAGCTGCACTTTCTTTCCTTTTCTCCATCATGCAATCACTGCATAAATGTCTTTTCTCATGGGTGCAATTTCAATGCCAGGACTACTTCGTATTTTATTTTTAAAAAGGTGTATAAATCCTGGCTGAATATCACAGGATCCATCCCTCTCAAGCTTGGTGAGAATGTGAAACTGGAATACACACTCTCACATTAAAAATGTCTTCCTTTTCTTTTACATGCATTCTAGGATGCATTGCAAGGAGCAGAACCATGTGCTTCTGTTCAAACTAATCAACACATAGGGACAGAGTTTCTTGGATGCTGAGGGGAGCTAAACACCCAACTCCTCAACACTAATTTACCTATTTAACACCACTGTTACAGCTCAGGCTGTCTCTGTTTAGTCTTTTTATAATTGTTTCTCAGAATGTTCCTTCAAATAAATGTGTCCTGTGGCTTGCATTGAAGATAGATTAACACCTGATTATTTGGCTTTATTTATATACGAAGGGCCAAATCCAGCTGTTTTGTCAGTTGGTACAATTCTGGAGATGTTGCTACAGTTCCATTCACCATCACAAAAAGGGAATTTAGCCCATCGTCTCTTTCCTTAGAGAGAAATCACATCTTGGCTTTTGTCCTCCTTGATGGATTTATTTCCTTTCCTGCATGTGTCCTGGCAGGTAAGCAGCAGGATGGTGTTATAATGAATACAAATGTATTTACATATTGAGGCTGCTGGACACAGATAGACTCTGCTTTTCCACCTGGCTTTTCAAGCTGCCAAAGGGGCTGCACATGCCAGTTCTGGTTTTTGTCACCACTTTGAACATCCATCCTGGAGGCAGCAGTCATTGAAGGGGTGATGCCATACATTCAGCTGCCTTGGTTCTGCCAGAGAACTGTGGCTAGTCTAGTCCCTTATCATTATTGCTAATGCCTGTTTGGGGGATTCAGTATATCATTTTACACTTGTTTTTTCCCTTCTGTCAAACTGTCGGGGATTCTCTTAATGGAAATGGAAAATTAATTTCTGCTTCAGAAGTTGCTTTGAAATAGACAATATACTGCAATTTGATTTTTGATATAGCATCTTTCCTACATACTGAATCCATATCTCTTCAGTGATTTCGATATAAAAAACAATGGATACTATAGTTTATCTATCCCCCTCTCCCCCTCCCAAATCTTTTTAAAACTTAGAAAATAGCCTAAGGAGTTCGTTCTTCATACCCACCATTTAGAATCATTATCATCAAATCTTTTACAGGCTGGACATTATCTTGTCTTAGCATCACTTACCAAGATATAAACCACTAGGGGGTTAATAGTGTAGAGGAATGTCTTGCCTACCAGAGCTTATGGACAGACTAGTTAAATGGCTCGGTTATATTCTCCATAAAAAGAGATTTTCATGCATTACTCCCAGCACACTGAGACATGAATATGTCTTGCTGTCTACATCTTAAGGTGTCCTTGAGAAAGCTTTCTATGACAGGAATGATTTGTTCTATGAGCTTCAAAAATTCACGTCCAGGAAAAAAGACAGAAACAATGGCAACAACGAATACATACTTGGTATTGCAACAGCAGATACAGCAAATGAGACTTGTATTTTCACAGATGCACTATTTTCAAGTAGGTAAAGCTGAGAACTCAAAAATGGAGAGCTGTCCTTTAAGATATTACTCTTTCTTTCTTAGCCCTTAGTACTTCAACATCCAGCCTCAGTTTCTCTGCCATATGGCAGCAATAGTACTTGCATATTTTAAAGGTGAACTTGTAATTGAGTCCTTCACAAGACTCCTTAAGAGTGCTTGATGATATGTATATAAGCATCTTTATTGGTACTTCTCAAACTGCAGCTGTTTGTAACAAATTTAAAAGATGTAGAAACACTGTGATAGTTCCTGGCACTTCTCTTGCCTTGCAATATAAGTAAGGATTTTTTAGGTGACTGCTATGTATAGGAGAGATGAAAGTGATGGGGAAAGCAAAAGGAACAAAATAAATTCAAAAGTTCAAATTCTGCATGATGTAAAATCATTGTGGATTGGGAGAACAATAGAAAAGGATGTCTTGAAATCAAACCTGGCATTTAGGCATGCAGAAATGAGAATATATTGTAGTATGCATATCCAAAGTGAGACAAATAAAAGAGCAAATCAAATACTTGGTTGAATCATAGAATCATACAATAGTTTGGGCTGGAAGGGACCCCCTTTAAGTACTGGAAGGCTGCAATAAGGTCTCCCTAGAGCCTTCTCTTCTCCAGGCTGAACAATCCCGACTCTCACAGCCTGTCCTCACAGGGGAGGTGTCCCATCCCACTGATCATTTTTGTGACCATCCGCTGGACCTGCTCCAACAGGTCCATGTCTTCCTATGCTGAGGGCTCCAGAGAGGTGAGGTCTCACCAGAGCAGAACAGAGGGGCAGAATCACCTCCCTTGACCTGCTGGCCACACTGCTTTGGCTGCAGCCCAGGATACAGTTGGCCTTCTGGGCTGCAAGTGCATATTGCCAGATCATGTCCAGCTTGATCAAGTCCTTCTCGGCAGGGCTGATCTCAATCCCTTCATCCCCAGCCTGTACTGATACTGGGGGTTGCCCTGACCTAGGTGTAGGACCCTGCACTTGGCCTTGTTGAACCTCATAAAGTTCACAGAGGCCCATTCCTTGAGCTTGTCCAGGTCCCTCTGGATAGCATCCCGCTCCTCAGGCATGTCAACCACCCCACTCAGCTTGGTGTCATCTGCAAACTTGCCGAGGGTGCACTCAATCCCACTGTCTATGTCATTGATAAAGATACTAAAGAGTACTGGTCACAATATGGACCCCTGAGGGACACCACTCATCACCAATTTCCATCTGGACATTGAGCCATTGACCACTACCCTCTGGATACGACCATCCAACCAATTCCTCATCCACTGAACAGTCTGCCTATCAAATCCATATCTGTCCAATTTAGAGAGAAGGATGTTGTGGGGGACTGTGTCAAATGCTTTACAGAAGTCCAGATAGATGACATCAGTAGCTCTTCCCTTGTCCACTGATGTAGTCACTCCATCATAGAAGGCCAGTAGGTTGGTCACGCAGGACTTGCCTGACCATGGGGGAAATTTCGTAGTATTATAGTATTATTATAGACTGTCACTGCACAATGGGTGGGCAGCCCTCAATCAAAGCAGTCAATTCCAGTCCTTGCATTGGAAAGAATATTATGGCACTTTAAAACAGAAGAACATGAGAGTAAAGCATTGACATTGTTGCCTTCAGCTTTAAAAGAATGAGTTATGAGGACTAGTTTAAAACCTTAACCTCAGAAAAGAAGTTGAATAAGGGAATCTAATTAAAGAGCTTAAACTCTATAATGGTAGAGCTAATGTCAGCATTATTCATAATTCAATGCAGAAAATTTGACAAAAGAGCACAAATGGAATTTAAATTGAAACAAAGACACAGGGGAGCATCTTTTCTGTCTGAAAGTAATAAATGTTTGGAGCGAACTACCTGGCAAAGTTTAGGAGGTGATGACACCAAGGGCATTTTCAAGAAGCACCTAAATTTTGCTCTGTGGAAAGAAGATATTAATATGGATGAGCTCAGATAAGCCAAATAGCCAATTCTCATTCTCATAGGCTTGCTGCCAGCACCAGCAGCTGTTTGATCTCTAATGAGCATGAGATTGGCAATGGCAAATGGCGTCCTCTTTCAGGCTGATGGCATGAGCAAGACCCTATAATGGATAAAGACATGTTTACCTTGGATTCATGTTTGATGTCTTCTTTACTGTAATCTTTATGAAAATGTTTTTCTCCCTGGGGATATACTGTTTTTCTGTCCATATATATGCCCATGAAATATGTTACAGCCAAGGAAACAAATGGTTACTTTCTTTCACTTGCCACAGAACTAAAATAAGTCATTTGTTGCTATTTGTTCATAAAATGTGATAAAAACGAAGAAGGAAATGGGAGGAGAATGGTTTAGAGTCAGCTTTACTAAGATATTTTAAAGATCAATTTCTACCTTTTGCTGGCCCTTACTAACACCTTTTCTCACACATTGGAGTTCACTATTGATCCCAGATGAAATGCTGCTCATATTGGCACTTGGGCTCTCTCTTGAAATGCATACATCTTTCATGGTTTAGTATTTCCCTGCTGCCTCTGACATGATAAAACCTGTTCTGATTTTGATTTTTTTTTTTCTTTTTTTTCCCCAAACTCAGGCCACTGTTAAAATTTTATGAGTCTCTCAGAGGAATTTAATTTCATATAATGACATGGTAGTAGTTGTTTTGACAGCTCTTTGAAGATTCAGTATAAACACAGGTGTTCTGAAGGATTCTGAAGGAATTTCACAGTTTCATTTTCATCCATAAATGCAGTGGAAATTAAAAATCTTTAATCAACCGTCACTGGTCATTATGCGTTTCCAAGAGAGAAAGACCACGTGGACTTCCCTTGTAGATTACCCTTGTATTTTAAGTAGATTTCCCTTGTATTTTAAGGTGCACATTTCTCCTTCTAGTTATACCCTGAGAAGATATATCTGGTGACTGATGACTGAATTGTGTTCACTGAAAACGTAAATCTATGTCTTTATGCAAATGTCAATGGAAATGCTCCCAAAAGTCAGCTGTTGTTGATATGAAGCAATGCTATCTACTGATTAGCATAATGGAGCATGAAACGGGTTTTGGGGGGTTCTCTTCTTGATTTTGCCACCTAACTGTTTTGTAACTGTGGATTACTTGTGGATTTAGGGACAAATGTCAAAGCCTGGTAAAGGCAATTGATGTCTTTCAACCTATTTCAGTAGGCTCTGAGACTGGGACCTGTTTTCATTTGGATGCATTGATCTTTTTTACACAGATCCAGATTAATCAAATCCTTTCTGTAAACTTATTCTGGATTTCATGCAAAAGCATGAATTCAGTGCCTTGAATTTCTCATCTTTTTTTTAAGCACCCTTGCATGCTTCATTAAATACTTGGCCATCTAGAAAACATTTCATGAGACTCACCAAAATGCCTATTTTGTGGGAATTTAGGCATTTACGGTGGTAGTTTTTTCTGGCAAAAGTTAACATACAAGTAGAATACACATGGTAGTTTTCTCAGCTGCCATAAAAATCATCATTGCATCCATCTGTGTATCAACATTATTTGTTTCAAATAGGCCAATTCTGAACCTATTTTCAAGTCCAGACTCCTCTGACATCCATATTGTTTGCATGCAACACATGGAGTAGCACAGTGCATGCACTTTATGACCAGGCTGCAGCCAGACTAATAGGCTGCCACAAAGCTGAATTGTTGCAGGCCACAGTTTCCTGTGCCTAAGACTTTTCACGAGCCCATTCTTAATCCTCTACTACTGAAATAGCCAGGAATCTGTAGGTCCCAAATACATGATCTCACACAACTCCTGTAAGAAATTAAGCTAGATTTTAATTGGGTCCTCGAGAAGCTTTATATAATCGCACGTCATGTCAGTATCAGCTAAATTTCATTTGTTATGGTGCTTTCAAATTACGTTCCACAGTTCTGCTCTTTTTGGAGAAACTCCCCATAGCCCTAAACACCAAGTTAAATGGTATCTTTGTCATCCAGGTCCTTAGGGATTGTATGCAATTTCACTACTTTTATAAGTTTGGTCCTTTATGAAATCCTTTAGATTGCTCAATAGAGTGGGAGACAAGAGTGTGTAAGAACCAGCTATATAAAAAAAATTGTTCTTTTAAAATAATTAACTTCCTGCAAGCTGTGTTTGTTAGGCAGGCAAAATGTGCAGAAGTCTACCTTTCAAAGAAAACAAATTAAGGTCCTATAGAAAAATAAAATGTTGCTAAGGGAATCTGCAAACACAATAGAAGAACACCTTCCCATGACTGATTTCTATTTTTAACGGGTTTCTATTTTCATTTTGCAAGAGTGGAATTGTCAGTTCAACTAGTGCAATACTTCGAGTTTAATGAATTTAATCACCTTAAGTTATTCACATTGACCAGAAACAAAAATACAGAGTTCTTTAATTAAATTATAGTCCCACAGAATGAAGGAAAAAAAGTTATATCCATAGGGGATTATTATTCCACCCTTTCTTCTTTCAATAAGGACTTTCAAAACCCTCAAGAGTCACTGATGGTCCTTTCCTATTAATGAAATGATTAATAGAACAGCCTAATTACTCTTTAACAAGGCAAGACATACTTTCCTTTGAGCCAAGGGGAAGAGCAAAACAAGGATTATTCTAAAAAATTTGGTCAAACATCTAAGAGGTAAAGAGAGGAAGATAAAAAATAAAAAAATCAAACACCAAATTGCATTAAACTCAAGTATCACATCCTTTAAACTCTTCCTTCACAAATCCCATATGAAGGCAATGGTTTCATGCAACCATGTGTATTTCTGCAGGATGATATGAATTACATCAATGAATTAATTTTTAACATTTATTGGAAATTGTGAAATTTCCCTGCTCCTTCACCCCCATTTTATTTGTTCATTTTCTTATTGAAGTCAGACTACGTGACTACTGAGACCTATGAATAAGCAGTGAATTTGAGCTTTAAAATGATGTTCTGACAAACTTAGAGAACATTTGCCTATCATCTTGTAGGGTCAAAGGTTTGACCATTAAAAGTTCTAAGAAGACATAAACTTGCTCTACCTCAGTCTGAGCTTACCAGAAATTGTTAATGTACTAACATAGCACTGAGTCTAATCAACCTGCCACGTGCTCAGGTATTAAACATGCCTTTAGTTATGTCAGAGTTCCACACTCTGCAAATACTTTCATATAGCCAGTGGCTACAATTTCTGCAGCTGTAAGTCTGCACAGCTTCAGGGCAGTCACTGGTACTCTAGCAATTTATATCAGCTGAGGCTTTGACTCATATCAGGAAATCACAACCTTGATAGTGGAGGGCTGTGTAAGAGTTCCTGCAAAGTACCCTTTGCTGCTTGGAGCCTGGAGATCTCCAAGCATTGTCCTGTCCATCCTATGGATAATGGAACTCATGCCATGCTGCTATTAGCCTCTTCAGAGTTTATAGTGCAGCATCACCCTGTACTGTGATCTTGCTGTACAAGCTATGATGGGCTGTGCTGGATCAATTATTGAAACCTAATACCAAGATTTTGAAAAGCACCTAATCGTCCTGAGTGCCTCAGAGACTGAGAGTAGAGTGACCTGTGGTATACAAGGTAGGGCTGCACAGATCTGTAGATCCAAGAAAGTTACGGAGATACCTAGAAGCTCTGATGTGCTAGGCTGAGTGTAGAAATTAGGAGGCATAAGGAATCAGGCAAATTCTCTTACTGACTCGCTGTGTAATTTTGGGGCAAGTCACTTAACCCCTTCTGCTTTTGTCATCCGTTGACTGGTAGTTAATGGCATTAAGTAAAAAATTCTGGTACAAAGAGTATTATTTAAAATAACACAAGGGAAAAGCAAGTTAGCTCATGCATTTCATGTATTTTATTCCTGGGTGGTGCCCTACAAAAATATCATGTCTAATAGGCAGTCTGTCTCCAGAGTCACAAATTACTACAGTTAGAATGGATTATAAATCTCAAGTAAAGCCTAGTCAATTCTACAAGTGATATATTTCTTTTATTACTGACCCTTTATTGCTTCTCTCTCTCACATACATCTATCTTTTTTCTTGTGCAGAGGGGGTGTCATGCTGCATTAATATTCTTCTCAGCAGCTTTTCTAGTCAGCCCCATTTTCTTTCCTTCTTGCATCAGGAAACTTGATTTTTTTTCTTTTTTTTTTTTTCATAGTGCTTGCTTGGCTGTGTAACAAAATACAGGGATATGAAAGGCATTTAGAAAGGTAAGCTGGGAAATTCTGACATTTAAAACCCCCATTTTTTTCACAGAACACAGGGATTCACTTACTATTACTATTATTTTTAGGGGGGGAAATAAAATGTCCATTTCGGTGTACTTTTGCATCAGAAAAACAAACCTTTAAATTAGGGAACGCTAATTGGTCTGGGTTGAAATTACGAGAATGAAATAATTTGCTGTTTCTAAATAAACATTCCTAGAAACATTTAATTCCCTGAAAAGCTTTACTTTTCCAGTTTTCATCTTGACTCACCTTGGGGAAAAAGAGTTGCATCATCTCTAGGTGTTGCAGAGCAGTACCAGTGTCCAAGTCTATTAGCTGCTCATAGTGCTTGAAGGAGTGAGTTTCAAGGGATGTGGGGCATCTGGTACGAGTCCAAATCTAAGCATTGAAGATCTAGGATGGGATGGCCTCTCCGGTAAATGTGGTCATGAATAATAAGCTCTGAGTCAGTTATGCATAGTTGTTTAACAGCCAGGCTGGACACTAGACCTTCAAGCCTGAGCAATCAGAAAACTACTAAATTAAATCCACTTAGACACTAAAAAAATGTGTGGGGTCCAACCTCTACCACATAGCAGAGAAACAGGATAGATAAAACACCTCATGCCAGGTTCCAGATGTTGAGGGACTATGTAGATTCTTTATACTACACAAGGAATTCTTGATCTGCTCCTAGTAACAGACAGGAAAGTTCTGGAAATCTGCAAGTCCGCATTATTTTGATGTCTAAATGTAAAAATCTCTTGAAACAAATACACAAAACATGCTATGCTGGAGAGAGACAAATCTCTCTTCAACCCTCAGGGACCAAATGCAACTTACAACTGCTGAGTGAATAATTAGTGGTAATTAGCACTAGAAATTGATGCCTTCGGAGATAGTCTGCCAAGTTTTTAAGCACTTTAATACTAATGGATTTTTTTTTTCTCTGGGATAAATCTTTATAGAGGAAGCAAGAGCAAATTGATTTTTAAAGAGCCTGTCCAACGTTGAATTTATCTTACAAAAACATTGGGTTTAAAAACAATTACATTTACCTTCACTGTATTTTAATGCTTTTCCCCATAGGTTCATTTCTCTTTAAATATTTTTGCTGTCACTTTTTGTCTAGTTTCTTGGAAAATGAGTATATGAACTACATCTTTGTCTTTAGAAGGTGTTAGGATAAAATATGACACCATGTCAAGCTATTTAGTTCCTAAATCATTCTTCAGTTATGAAAAAGTATTCTGCTTTAGTGATAATGGCAATATAATAACACTTTGAATCATAAGAGTAGAGTTCGCTGAGCAGAGTAGAGGCAAAGACCTAAGTGTTAAGAAAATTGTGCATGCAATTTCATGCCTCCTCTGTCCAAACAGTCGTTGACTGAACTCTAGAACCTTTAGGTTTCTATTCAGATCTTTCCAGCTAAAATCGAGTAGTAAGGAAATAAAAGCTTGAACAAGTACTTGAAACCGCCCCTCTAACTCGTATAGCGTATGGGATTTGGGCATTTCCATGGGGAAATAAACATTCAACATGTAACCAGGGCTTTAGAGTTGGCACAATGACAGGGTCACGTGGCAGATGAGGCTCATATTGCACTGCTGGCTTTGTGCAGGGATAGGGTGCGGTGTCCCGGTCCAACATCTGGGGAGGTTTCGGTACGATTCCAAGAGAGAGATTAAGACACAAACGAGGTCAAATGCCGTATACCCAAGACAGCTTTTATTATCAAAAGTAAAGAGATAGTAGCGATAGGACAGAATGGAATAAAAAGACAGAAATCAAGCAAGCATTTGGGATAGAGTTGCAAGGATAGCCACCACCATGGATCCGCGGCGTCCCGGGGTCCAAGTCTCTTGATGTTTTCAGTGGTCGGTGATCGCGCTCAGAGGCGGCCAGCGCGCACAAGGGCTTGTCTTGGCAGTCCCCTTTATTCTCATTCAAGGCCTGCAATTTAGCACATCTTCGCCTTCCTGCTTAGCACATCCTCACATTCCTGCATATGCACATACGCTTCACGGTGGGTGGCTCCAGCCTCGCTCCTCACACGATTGTTGCATGTCTTATAGCCGTTATCTTGGCAGGGTGTTTTTCATCAACCAGAGATCTCTGTGGCCATGTAGCCATCCTTATCTTGGATAAACAATCTTTGAGACAAACATATTATGATTCAGTCTCTCACAGTGCGGTTAGGTGCAGAGTATGGTTTAGGTCACTTACCTGATGGATTAGACTGAGTAGTCAAAGATAATACAATATCTTGATTTCCAGAACTTCTGGGCACCTTGACTTCTCCCTGAAGTTTCTGAGAAAGACATATAATCAAGGCCTCAAAACTCTGATTGGAGAAAGCTTAGAGATTTTTGCAGGCAGTTGATATGAAAAACTCTAAAATAGCATAGAAAGAAAGCTGTCGTCTTATATTATATGGTAGCCAGGAGTCAGAGCATTAAATCAGTGCAGTAGTGTCTTTGTTGTTATTACCAGCAATACATTGAGAATAAAAATAGGAATTTCTGGAGAAATCAGAGCTGAAAGGAAGATTTGAAACATACATGCTAAATATTAAGTATATTAATTACAGCAAAAGAGTGTAACTTTTATAACAGGTGGTATATAGATGCCAGGTTCAGTGAAGCAGTCTGCTGTGTCTTTTTTAACACTGTTCAGATTGTGCAGACAACATACAAATCAAATTAATTTCCTGTAGCAAGAAAGAAGGACCAATTTTTATTTACAGGGGAAAACGGTTCTTTTTCACTGCCAGCTTGAGACATCAGAATATTTGTTCGTGGCAGTATAAATATGAGAGTTACAAAGTGAACAAAGGCAGACAACAGCCTCTCTGCTCCTCACTCCCTTCCACTTTTAGAATAGACATATTTTCTTACAGGCCATGATTCAAAACCAGCTCAAATCCATGAAATACCACCAGTCATTTCCATAGCCTTTGGATGAGGCTATCTTTGAAAATGACTGCCTACTCCACAGGAGCAGATAATTCTCTGACCCCACAGGATACCTGTGTGGACAGGTTACATTTACATTTGCTCTAATGACAAATTGAACTTTTGTTCATGAAGTGCTTAAAAGGGAGACAAGCCACAGAATTTACTTTGTGGACTATAGCAACGTCAGATTAAAACCTGCCACCAAAGTCCAGAGACTATTCTTTACAACCCAGTTTCTAAGCAGACTGCATTTATAAATTGAAGATTTTTTTGGATAAACTTCTGTTTTGGTGTTTGTCTTCTAGAAGAATATATTGTGCACCACAGTCTGGATTTCCATCCAAAATTACAGCCATGTGGACCATAATGTGCCTGTGACAGAACAGTGAGATAGGACAAGTACGTGAGGCATGGAAACACAAATGATGTAGAGCTGGCCCAGCTTGTGTGTCAGCACTAGGCAAAGGCTGGCATTGGAAAATTCCATTCAGAACCCTCTGTGCATATTTTCACCAAGAAACACAAACATTTCTCAAGCGGAGAGGCCTTTGAAAGTCTTCAGATTTACAAAAAAGTTTAATTCTGTGACACATTGAGATTCTGTGTATTATTAAATCCTGAAACACCATAATCGTTTGTGAGAATGCATGTAGTGTTGAGTTGTGTGTATACTTCAAAATAGCACTTGGACAACTTAGGCAGATAATGCTTTCTTTCCTATTTTATTTGTTTTCTCTCTTAAAACCTGCATACAGACAGAATTGACTTATTTTTACTGTGAATAAAAATTAATAAAAACCCACAACATTAATATAAAAGGTGTTTTACCCAAATGTTGTGGTTTAACCCCAGCTGGCAGCTAAGCACCACTCAGCAGCTCACTCCCTCCCTCCATGGCTGGATAGGGGAAAGAATTGGAAGGGTAAAAGTGAGAAAACACATGGGTTGAGGTAAAGACAGTTGAATAGGTAAAGCAAAAGCCACGCACGAGCAAAGCAAAACAAGGAATTCATTCACCACTTCCCATCAGCAGGCAGGGGTTCAGCCATCTCCAGGAAAGCAGGGCTCCACCACGTGTAACGGTTACTTGGGAAGACAAACATCATTGCTCCAAATGTGCCCCCTTCCTTCTTTTTCCCCCAGCTTTATATGCTGAGCACGACGTCATATGGTGTGGAACATCCCTTTGGTCAGTCAGGGTCAGCTGTACCGGCTGTGTCCCCTCCCAACCTCTTGGGCCCCCCCAGGCTCCTCGCTGGTGGGGTGGGGTGAGAAACAGAAAAGACCTTGACTGTGTAAGCACTGCTCAGCAATAACGAAAACATCCCTGTGTTATCAACACTGTTTCCAGCACAAATCCAAAACACAGCCCCACGCTAGCTGCTGTGAAGAAAATTAACTCCATCCCAGCCAAAACCAGCACACCAAATAAACCCTACTTCAGATTGTACACAGGTAGTAATAACACGAAGCCTGTGCATACATACTTTGTTCAACTTCACGGTTTATTTTCAAGAGATATTTCAGACATGCAGTTGTGAAGATGTGCGTTTACACTTGTTTGGTCTCAGGTTCTGTAAGTTGTTCAGTTGTGAACAGAACATCATAGGAGACAAACTGTGGATATTGAATTATTTTTGTTTATACCAGCTAACACCAGAGGCTTTTGGGATCACAAATATGTTGTATGCGGGTATTAGGAAATTCAATATTTTATCAAAATTTTTATTTTACAGTCTTCTTGAGAGTATCAGTTTTCCCTATTTTCCAGTGAAAAATTGCACAGAGATCCAATACTCTTTGCTCACACCTTTCCTTCTGTCACACCCCTTCTCCCCCATTCAATAATGCCCTTTGCTCTCCAGATATATTAAATACAGCGTGATTATTCTAGAAATTATTTTCTCCTTTTTTATTGCTTTTGACTCTTTATTACCACTCATTAGAATGTTATTAACTTGGCCTCAGTTATGACAATATTCAACACCTGCTTCATATAACAAGCACATTTCCTTTCCCTTCCCTAGTGTTGCACACCTGGGCCTTGAATTATTCCCTTTGGCTGAGTTGAAAGGAGGAGTGTGAGAGAGTAGGTCCTTGATACTTCTGAGATAAGAGGCTTTTAATTTGTGGCTCGACATGGATCCTGTTATTATTGATTCTGCAGTATGCTTTTCATCCTGACTGTATATAGTGACTGACACTGACAATTATTTTGGAAGAGCAGTGATGTGAGTGGTATTTCAGTGGAAAAAAAAGACACAGGATTTAGTCTGCTTTTAACTGAACTGGATTGTTTGCTGAAAAATCTCCATGGTGAGAACACAGACATGTACAGACCTGGCTGTGGCTTGACTGGAGCATGCAATGTGCCAAAGGCCAGCAGTCCTCTGAAGCTCTAGCTGAGTTTCACTTCCAACACTGTTATCAGCAGGTCAGAAACAGAGGGTCACCACTTTCTTTTACTCAGAGAAGGCTAAGCAAAATCCAGGTTTTCTCTCCTTATGAGTAATGTTTCTGAGCCTGATGCTATTAAATGCTAGTGAAGCAGAGACCTATAAGAGAAAAGAAAAAGCATGAAAGAAATGGAAAGCATGAAATGAGATTACCCCATCATAACATATGTTATCTTAAAACTGAGGAAAGTGGCATTGTTTGAGCCTGTTTTGCAGAGAAATGCCTCCCCACCTCTCTGGTGATGGTTGTGGCTTACAAAGAAAGACCACAGGTGTTTTCTCTTCAGGGTTCATGCTTTTCCCTTTATTTAATCTGGGGTTTTCAGTTTTCAAAAATGCAATGAAATCACAGCAATATCCCATAGAGAGAACAGTGAGGGCAAGTGAACGGGGACAGGATATAAATGTATCCATACAATGTAGATTTTGTTCTTACCAAATTATGAAGTATCAGAGCTTCTGCACCTCATGCACTGATAATCCTGAACCAGTGTTCTGGGAATTGTCAGTATCTACAAGGAAGAAGGCAGCTATTGAAAGTCTATTTTTACCAATGTGAGACACAAGACAATTGGAGAGTGAAGTTGTAATAAAGAACAAGTTTCATAGCCCCTTTTGTGCATTAAAATTAGCCATTTACTTAAACAGGTTTTGGATCAGGTCTGAACTCCAGTACATAGGAAACTTGTATGTCTGTCTTTTATGCCAAAATTCTTCAAGTCTGAAGAAAGCTATATTTCTTCCCAGACTTTCTGCCTTTTTTTTTTTAAAGAAAAAAATTTAATCAAATTCATAATGCAGATAATGAATTTCTAAATGTATGGTTTGATATTGTAAAAATAGAAAAATAAATTAATTTGGCTGTTTTCTAACAGACATTTCCTTTATAAACTGAAAAAGTATGATTTGAAGTAATTGTTCATCTGCTATGAATTAGGTTACATTCAGTAATTATAAATATCTCAACTAATCGACACTTCTAATTGGAAAATAATTTTGAATTGAAAAATAAAGCCTATTTTCTGGGAAATGTAGCCACTAAATATGCATAATTTTTAGCATTCAGCGTGGAATGGTTGAGGTTTATGCAAGAAAAATTAGCAAAAATAGTGGTTGTTGGATGTCTCTGACAGTTTGTACTCAACTGCAGAATTTCTCTTAATAGTAAAAGGATATGAAATATGATCTGTTTCTAAAAATGAAATAGGGAAAAGCCCAGAGACTTCAAAATGAAGTGCCACTGTGGAATGTTTCAGGCAATCTGATTTTACTTGTACCAAGAACTCTGTGAAAGATTGAACTTAACCTCCTCACTTCTTTTAAGGTCTTTATCAAGTAGGCAGAGTGCTTTTACAACAGAGCAACACAGTATCTTGATAGCCTTACAAAGGCCTTAAGTGGAACCCATACATCTTTTGTGGTTAGGACAAACCTTTTGAAATCAAGGGGATGCTCCTTTAGTTTGTCCCAATATCAGAAGAATTGAGTTTTTAGAAGCTGAAGCTACTGATGGAAAACTGCTGTAAGGAGGAGGACCACCTAATCTCCTCTCGTTGATATATGGGTTGTTATCTGGAAGGGGAGTTGGCAGAGTTTACTGCTTGTCTGTTGATGTTATAGGAATGGAAACACAATGTGTTAAAATACATAACCTTCATGCGTATGTATGCATCCTGAATATAGGAATCGTTTGAAAGTAGTGACCATGTATGCATGATATTCAGTAGACAGAATTTAAAATTTTATAGCAAGTTACTAGGCAGCTTTTAAACATCCCACTATTTGTGGATACATTCATTTTCTAGGCACTGCAAGATGATAAAAAGATCAGGATTTTTCTTTATAACCTCATCTCTTTGACCCAATCTGGCTGTATATCATGGTGTCTGGAAGTGTGGAAAGATTCAAGGCAGAATATTTTCATCCTAGGTCAACTTTGTCCAGTACCTAATGCATACAAAGGAGGCCTTCAGGAGATTTTGCACACACTGGAGGGTGATATTGGAAAGTATATGCTTATGACAGATCTAAATGTAACATTTGTCACTGAGAATCCTTCCCAGCTGTACACTATTTTCTGCTGCACTTCAAAGGAAAAGAAGGAAAGGAGACTCAAATGATCAACCCAAGATGACACTAATGGTTGCATCTCTCCTGGGTTTCATGAGAGCAACTGCTGTTGAAGTTACCTATGTGTGTTAGTCATAAGTATTAATCAATATTTGTCCATGTGAACTAAAAAGGAATTAATAGTGGACTTTAAAATAGAAATCTGTCTCCCATTAGATACCTTTTTTATTTTGTTTTTGTCATCCACTGATAGTAATGGATATTTATGTACACAGTTTTCTTTGCATTTCTCACCACCTGTCTTGCACCCCTATTCATTCATAACAACATGATTATTAGTCACAATAATAGCTGGAGTAACTGATTGTGCTGCTGGAATTGAGGCTATACCGATTTTTCTGTAATGAACTTCTTTTTCTTAAGGCTGTAAGTCAGCCATGAAATAGGTAAGAGTGAGGCAACAGAAGGTCATAATTTGGGAAAGCTTTTTATTTTTAAAGAAATATTGATACAATGGAATTGATTATTTTGAAGTTAAAATGAGGCAACAGGCACATTTGTGTTTGTTTCTTCTTTTGGATGAATTTTGTGTCTCAGCCTAATAATGGCTTTTTTCCTCCACAGAAAAGAAAAAGTGACTTTTTCAGCCTGAAATGCTGGAATGCAGATTGCTTTAAAAATAAAATGGATGTCTGTGGAAGTCAAATTTTTTTTTTGTGAGAGATGAATGGAATTATTATGTGATATTATTAAAAAGTAAATTTGGAAACAGAAGAGATATCTGTATTTAAACATACTTACACAGCAATTTGGCAGGGCAAGTCTCTGAAACCCAGGAAGCCATAGGAATGTGTTCTAGCTGATTGTTTCAGCATCTTTAGAAAGATGCTCTTGCATCTCCCTTTAAAGAGCAAAGGCCAAGTTTACTAATTTAGACTTTGGTAGAGCAGCCTCAGGTGTACAACGCTGGGTTGGCTTTGTCCTTTCATTATGCAAGGGCAGTTACACAAATCTCTAAACCTTGATTCTGATCAGTAGGGCTGGAGTGTGTGAGGTGGGTTACTGTTAGTTACAGCCACATCTGGTGCTCTGCGGTATTACAGACTTATGTCTTTTTGTCTTCTCTTCTTTAAATGCAACTTTCATAACGCCTTAGTGAATCCTGTAGCTGTAAAAGTTACCAGCTAGGCACCACTAAAACACAGAAATGAAACTTCTCAGCTGGCCAAAGTTGTTAAGGATTCAGTGGCTTCTGTGAAGCTATGGCTGTTGGCACCAGCTACATGTTTGTCGGCAAGCTGAGGAGTTGCAGGGACAGAGCAGGCCTGTTATGAGCTGGTCGGTTCTCAACAACCCATACTGAGAAGTTTATGAAGGGAACTGTAAGGGTAATTGTGTGTCTCAGCATGGATGAATCCTGCTGAGATGCTCAGAAAACAGAATTGATAATTTTTTTACTCACGTGGGCATGAACAAAATTCTTGACGTAGCTAAAATATCAAAGGCAACTTTCAATTTGGAATCACGCTTTTCTTCATGACTAAACTGGCCAACAATGTGATGATAATCGGATGAAGAATAAATTGCACTTAAAAATCACTTGATGTTTCCTTTAGCAAAAGAACTTGTCATGGACACCTTGTGAAAGTAAAGGATCTAATCTGATAAGTATCATCTATTTTAGTCATAGGAAAAATACAATTAGACAGTAAATCCCATGTGTCCACACTGTGAAATTTACCTGATTGGTACATGAAAGTACCTAAATATTTGTTAAGAAAAAAGAAAGAACATTAAATTTGTGTTTTTTAATGTTTGTGGTCCAAGCTGAATAATAAATAGCTGTCATTCTAAAATACTTCTAGTACATTAAAGGCATATTTTATGTCCATTCAGTTAGAATTGTATTAGTGCTTTTGACTGTGTGCCTGGATCACATATTGACAGATAGATTTGTATTTGATTGGGAAAGTTATTCCTGATTTTCATGAAGACATTTCCTGTACCTTATGTCACATCAGAGGAACAAAAGGACATCCAACAGACTGCTGTTTATTTTTGTATTTTTCTTGATGTATAACCTGCTTTTTTTTTTGTGTGTTGTATGTGTGTGATACAGTAGTATGTATTATTTTTAATCGGCTATGGTAATGAGATTATATTGTAAAATTACCCCGTTTTTCCTTACTGTCCTATTATGAAATCCTAGTTTAAGGGAAGCCTTTGGGATTTATGATCATTGAAAGGGGATGGGAAATTTATCTAAGGTATCCTGAACTGAATATCTTGCCTAGAGATGCAGCAAGCCCCTTGCCTTCAATTTAAACACCAGTGAGGATCTCCCAAGCATGTCAGACCCAAATATCTCAGTTCTCCAGAACTGCCCATTATATTCCACATTAGGCAATGCATGTACTATGGGGCTAATTACGAAATCTGCGGGCAGAAGTGAATGACAGTTGTGTGTCATGGGAAAGAGAAAAGAGCACGACACATTTAAAAAATTAACTTAGAAAACCAAAAAGGGGGGTAAAATATTAAATAAGTTGACATGGTTGTTCAGAAATTTCCCCAAAGGGAAATCTTTCTTTTTACAAAAAGTGTTACCTGAATTTTTTTACTCTTGGAACATTTTTCCTGTGAGCCAGTTATCTGCCTTTTTTGAAATCCATGTGAAAATTTTTTGCCGTGTATAAACTTTGACCATTAATATTATGATGTGAATCTGTGTTACCACTACTGACACACGCAAATACAGAGATCAGATTCCAACTTAAGAAAATGGAGGAGTGATTTTGAGACAGCTGAGCTACCCAGTACACTGAGCTTTGTGCCACTGTGCTACCGAGGAGCTCCTGGTTTAAGGCCTATTGATTTATGGGTTCTAAGTTGTGATGTGCTGGATATGTCCCACAAGTGGGAATATTTTGCAGTCCCACTCAGTTTTATCACCTCCAGGTGTGTTTTGTTTAGAAAGCCCATCTGAAATGTTTGAGTTAAAAAGGATGTTTTGTTGTAGATTGGAGAACTGATGGTTTTCTTTTTTTCCTTGGAAAGGACTTAGTATATTTTAGGACAGCTGATTTATTGGCTGGTGCATTGATGCCAAAATATAAAAGTAAATAACAGTCATATCTATCTTAAATTTAAGAAACATTTTTGTTTTCTCACCTGTGTTAGTTATGGCTTTTTCCCAGACACCAGGAGATCTCAAGAAGATCACATCCTTCTAACTACTGCCCCTGTGCCTGAGTGTGTCTGAATTTCCTTGTTCTTCTCTTGAAAATACTTCTTTTCAAAGATCATTTTTATTTTAGAGAGACATCATGCAGAAAGCCCTAATGATCTTTTTTGAGGGCAAACTTTAGTAATTCATACAGTATCCTGTCCATCCCGTCCTCTGCTTCATGGGTATTCCAGACTACAGAAATGACTCTTCAGATTTCTGGGAGTTGTGAGCAGCAGGTGACATACAGCTGATCCATTTTTCCATTCTGAAAACCAGTGTCTGGTTTGTGCAGGTTCTCTTTTTTTTTTTTCATAATTCAGTGGGAAATAATTGGTTTTCTGCGTAAAATACCTGCATATTTTTAAAAGAAGAAAAAATTCTTTACAGACCAGAAGGCTTTGCTAATCAGTGTGTAAAGTGCAATATAAAAGCATCTGCCAGCTTTTGCTCCTGGAAAATCTGAAGGCTGACAGAATTATGCCATAACTATAGGACCTGAACAATTCTGTTTATTTTCTTTCTTTTTAATATATTTCCTTAGGTTTCACATTATACAGACATGCAGAGCAAACCAGGGAAAATGGCTGGAAGTCTAAATCACCAATGGAGATAATGTTAGTTCTATTTATTCAGTAAAAAAAAATATGAAGAAGGAACACCTTAAAGATTACATTTTGTTAATGTCTTATTTTTCTCACAATTCTTCTGTTTCCCTTCTGATTCCACAGAGAAATCTGTTCATAGATTATTTTTTGTTGTTGTTGTTTGGGGTTTTGTTGTTGTTTTTTTAACATGGAATATGTGTCTGTACACAGGCTCATGTACTGTGTTCACACACAGACAAATCCCACCACTCCTCCCAGCTACCATTTATCCTTAACTGCATAGTTCATAAAATTAATTTCTACTGCTATATATATATTTTCTAATGCTATTTCCTGCAGTGATCATAGTACAATAATGCTTTCCCAATAGAAATGTTTATGGCGAACTATATTATTGTTACAGAAACAATCACTCTATTTTGATTTGTATGAGAAATTGACACATTTCCTGCAGAATTTATTTTCATTTCCCTTGGATATCATGAAAGTAAAATCAAATCAAATCACCCCCAATTTATTACAGCATTTAACATCAACACAGCAGCAACACCCGCTACTCGCTTGTTTGAAACTGCTTTTTAAAAGACAGTTACATCTCTTTCCCCCTCCCTGCTCCTTTGAATAAAGCTGTAACCATAAAAGAAATAAGGATTCTAGTACAGGAGGATAATTTGAACAGCTCCTTTAGTCGGCTGCCTGAAAATTGGCTCCCCAGCCTATTAAAAGGAATTGGAATCTTCCCAATGCCATTGTGTGCTCTGGGTCAGACCTGAATTTTCTGGAATATGCCATCTCTGGTGGGCAGGCAGGCTAGATTTGCATGGAAAAGTTTAATTTACTGTGCCTTAACCATATTGTTTGTCAAGCTTAATATTTTTTCCTACGTTTTGATATGTTTGCAGTGTTTATCAGACAAACTTATAAATGAAATTTTATCAATCTTTCAAATGCCAAGACCTTTTGTGTTTTCTCTGCACATGTATACAGAACAAAATTACTGCAGTGAGCAATGCTGGGTGATGAGCCAGAATATAGCTTTGATTAATACTTTGAACCCATTCCTAGATTAAAAAAAAAAAATATATATATATGAAGACATTTAATAATAACCTTTTTTCTGGCTGAGATGATGTGCTTTGCATTTTATTCTCCTCTGTTTAGGGGCTACTAGCTTGATTTCTGAGGTTAGGTTTTGAATGCTGCATTTCTCAAGCCACACAGATATGGACATTATTTTAGTTGATGAGCATTTAGGAAAATGTGTTTGCAGCTGTACTAGAATGGTTATAGCAGCAACACAGGTTATTATTCACGTAGTCAGGTGGTGATGTGGTAAGCATGACTATAAGCTACTGTGCAGTAATCCTTTTTGTCAATGCAGTTAGCTTGGAGATATGAAAGACTCCCTGCAAAAACAGTATGTAGCATTTCACGGCAACTAATCTAACTTGTATGACTTGTATCAGCACTCGGCTCATCTTAGCTTGCTTTCTATCTGAAATGCTTAGCACTATTATGACTTTAAACTAAGGCAACCGAGAGAGGAAAGCTTGTGGTCTGTTTGTACTTTATAGGCAGTATGTAGCTGGTTGAGGGAACTCGCTGGCACAGGAAATCACCTGTGATGGGATAGATTTAAACAGAAGATTAGATTGTTAGATGAGAACTTCTTCATAGCAAAAATTATAACATTTCATGTAGCATAGTTTAAGCAGGGAACTTGTGGATTACAGTGGTGAGCAAGTGTTGTGTCAATGCAGGGCCAAGGTGGAGAGACTTTCCACCTCTGAGTCATGAATCGGAGGCCATTTTTGGAGCTGGAATATTATATGTGACAGACTTTTATCAGAATGACAGGGCAGCAAGACCATCACTTGGAATATACTAGCGCACAACAGACAGTTTCCTTTATTAGATATTCTGGCTAAGTATTTTTTTTATCCTTTTATAAAGTATGATAATTAATGTTACATGGTAGGAATGTTTATGCATAACTGTCTGTACATCCAGCTGTAACCCAAGGTGACTTGAAGATGCCTAGTGCTTGCAGCGGACGAAGTTTACAACTTCTATTCTGCAACTTTTGAAATGTTAAAAAATTAGACAAATCCAGCTAACACAAGGAGCTCACAGATTTAATATGAAGCCTGAAACACTTGCAAGAAAGAAACCTTAACAATATTATTTCTTCACTGATAAGATCCCCAAATCCCTTGCAGTTGAAAAATTACAGAGGATTTAAAAGACTTCATGCTCCAGGTTATAAATTGACAGTGAGCCAGTCACGGTGAGAAGTTCTGTCTTACGGGGACACGGAACCACTATTACTTCAAGCTTTCTAATTCTCTGCAACCTAAGTCTTGACAGATGACTGCAAGGTGAAGCCAGAAATGTCACTTGTTCCACCTCCTATCATGGCTTAGTTATTTACTTAAATGCTTCCTACACCATCCTCCCAGAGAGATGGAAGAATAATGAAAATGGAAAGGAAATCTGTCTTGAAAACACAGTGAGCTCCTCTTGAGAATCCGCTTCACTGAAGCACAAGGGTGATTCCTGAGGGAGAAAACCATCTGGTTGCTACGATTATGGAGAAACCACAGAAAAGAGGGTGTTCTGCTTGGTGGGCTGACTTTGGGATAGGCAAGCAGAGAGTATAGTCAATGCTATGGGCTGATGCCGGTCTACGATTCAGCAGCCACTAAAGGACACAGTCCCATTAAAAGTTCCTGGTGCACCTCTTCTGCCCATTAGATCTTGAACATTTATGTGGTGATGTCATCTAGTTCAAAACTAACCCTGACCTGTTGTGGTGGTGGTTCTATGAGTGCTAGTGCCAGCAAAGGAGGGAAAACAAGAACACACAGCCAGCAGCAGAGGAAGGAACACTTCTGCTGGGGGTTGCACAGATGAAAGTTAGTTTACTTTGTGCAAGTGTGCCCACTGACTGCTCTAGCAAAATTGCCTTAGAGAAGGTATTTTCTCCGTATTGCTTAGACTGTGAATTCTGAGTTGTGTCATTCAGTTACACTGCACAGATCCCAAAGGGCTTTGAGCTAACAATAAAGAAATTTCAGTGGCATTTTTAATGGGTAAGATCTGTAATAAAGGCAGAGGAAGCTTCTAGGAATAAATATTTACTGTAGCTAACTTTCATGCAAGTCTCCTTTTCAGTTCATTCATTTCAGGTCCCAGTAGGTTTAATAATAGAGCAGGTCTTTTAAAAGAATTTTTGCAGATATGTAGACTTTTAAAATGCTTTTCAGGCCCTTTGTTCCCTGAAATAACATGATCCCCCAACCAGATTAAATGGGTCCATCAACTGCAGACCCTAAGCTCAGGTGGAGCTTACCATAAAGCTGTAGTCATTACCCTGAAATGAAAGCAGCTGTGCTGACTTGCACCAGCTGAGAATCTAGTGAGGTGCGTAGAAATGGTTTCTTTAATTTAAGCAGTACTTGGGATAGAAAAAAATCCCCTTCCCTGGAGACAGACTAGAAACTCGCACTAGTATTGTTTGTTGCTGTAAGTGCAGGGAGCTATTCTATACTGCATCTCAGTTGCAGACCCTAAAGCACAGCAAGATCTTCAGGCAAGGTCTCTGGTGTGTTGAGTCAACACATCAGAACTCCTGGGTATGTTCAAGAAAGCGTAACTGCTAAGTTCTGTATTTATGAAAAAGAGAATGCTAGTTTAATGAGTGCATGTGTCTCATATAACTTGCTTCCTCCATGGTTTTTTTTCTGTTGATATTAGTTTAACTGCCTTAAGTTCATTCTTGTTGTAAGTCCACCAGGATGGTTTTATTCATAAATGTTTTGCATTTAGCTACTTCATATGTATATAGAAAACAAATATAGGCCTCCCCTGAGAAAATAAGAGCAGTATTTTGTCTGAAATGTTCTTTTTCCACATGGATTACTACCCACATGCAACAGCCCAGCTGACTCATGATTTCAATACTTTCATAAGGGTTTTCAGCACAGCCCATATGTGTGACCTTAATCAAGGCCTCTTAAGAAGTGTTTTCCCTAATGGAAAAGAGAAAACACATGGATCAGCCACCTGAAATCTATTAGTATTTTCTGGAGGGTAATACTTCTGGTGTACTTAATAGGCTGTGCATATGATATGAGGTCATGGGTGTTGCAGAATGATGGGAGTGTTACAAGCCTGGAGTGATATGTTTAGCTTGTAATTCTTAACATAAAGACACATTTTCTCTAAGCAAACGTGCTCTTCTTGGACTCAACACTTCTGTTTTCTGCTACTGGAGGCCTCAGGTGAAAGTGCAAGTGTTTGGGATATGGATTTCTTCCCTAGCTCTCTATCAGAGGTGAGTTTACATACTGCTAGTTCTGTAACTCATCACCGGAATCAGAAAGCTGAAGTTGGGAGTGAGGGGCAAAATACTGATTAGCCCTTTAAGTGTCTTATTTTTTTTTCTTATTTCTCTCAGCTTTTTCTGAAGTTTGTTTTTTTTTTTTCTTGGGACTACAGAAGATAAAGTTACTTATGGATAATTCATTAACTAGAGACTGAATATCTGGATTAAAGGTTTAAGATTTTTCTAAACAATTTAATTAAATGAGCAAATAATATATAGGTATTTTTCTTCTGCATATCAATCATTTTCAAACTGTGTTAGCATCTTAGATTTTTTTACATGTTAATGACATCTCATTATTCCATTAATGGCCTGCAGTAGGATTATCCGTATTTATTTTCCCTTAGTGCTTATACATCTTTTTACGCCTGAAAAAGTATTAGAAAGTCAAGCTTTGTTTTTCCTTGGAAACATGGGAGAACTGAAGCTTCTTACAGACATTTTCTCAGTATGCATATTTAAATGTTAAGTTCTAATTTTTATTTGCTTTCTGTTCCTGTAAGCTTTATTCTTTTAATTTTCCAATCCTGAGTGATTGAGGAGTTAGTGGGAATAAGAGCTGCTCCCTAACAGCAATCTCCAGGACAGAGTTTTTAAAGTGACATGAATGGATACACCTCCACTGATCACTAGAGCTCTGTTTGCTTATACTGGTTAAGAATCTGGCTCCACAGCTTCAGTGAAGCTCTAAATATCCTGCAGGTCTTTAGAATCTGCTGAAGTATGTTATCTTTATTAGTTTTATTTGTAGAATATTTCTGTTAAGAAAAAGTGGAATAAAGATGCTAAGTTTGACTTAGGAAGTAAAAAAAAAAAAAAAGTATAATTTTTCTTTTGCATTTATTGCTGAAGAAGGCTCTGGAATCCTAGCTTAGCAACAGTGTAGTGTTTTCCCCTTGTGATCTCCTGAACAAGTGCTTTCCTGACTCAGTGCAAGGTTTGACAAGATCAAAAAGCTTCTGGAATAGGGTGTGGGTTGAAGTCAGTGTATCCACTTGAAAGTATTTTCAAAGTTGTGAAAGAATTTCTACTCAGAAACAATTGTGCTAATGCATCTAGCACAAGGAGGTGGTGGTGTTGAATATATCAAGTGTGACCATTTCAACGTGGCAATACTAATTGATGCTTAAAGATTGTCATGCAAGGAAATCTGAGCCAGGCAGTGACCTGATTAGTCCTGTTGTCAATAAAACAAAGTAACTTGTCACTTTAGAAAGTAAAGGGTTGGTGGATTTTCCAATAATTTAAAATAATAATGAAATACGACATTTAGTAAGTGGTTCCCCTGTCTGTGGTTCCTGTTGCATTAATGCTTTTATCACTGTTGTTTACTGTCTCAGTTGTTTTTTGTGTCCATAATAAATCTTTTTGTTTAATACAAATTAAAACCTGTGCAATGACTTAAACTTGTTTTAATCCAGTGGAGATTTTAGTCCAGAGGAAAGGTTTTCTTCTCTTGGCTGTTCCTGTCTGGAGGAGGGTACTACATTTATGGTTCATGAGGGAATTCCCTGCCTGAGGCAGGAACTGAAGCCAGTGTTGAATGTGTTGGCTTGCCCAAGCAGTGCTTTTCAGTAGTACTTCTTCATCTTTACTGACTAGAAATTGATTGTCAGATATATTTCAAAAGCAGCAGTTTTGATTTAAAAGTCCTGTATGGGTTGGGACTGCACTACTAGAAATCGTCTCCCTTGTTGTGCTGCATTGCAATAGGAAGAGAGACTGGCAATCGGCAAAATACCAATTGGCCCTTTAACTGTCTGCATTTTTTTTTTCCCAATTTCTCTCAGCTTTTTCTACTAGTTTTGCCTGAAGCAGAGGAAAGTTGGTGTTCTATATTAAGAAGCTTCAGCTGCTAAGTAGACTTTCATCTTGATTTGCAAAAGCCCAAGCCTAGTTATGTCCCTGTTTGTACTGGATCCTATGGGCTAGGTCTTTGAAAGAAAACTAGAATATGGGGTCAAGATGAGCTTTATGTCCTGCAGGTGAATTAAATTATTGACTTTCATCAAAAACACAAAATTTGAGAGCTTCTTCAGTAAATAGTTTACATAAGACTTATTTTAGGGTTTTAGAAAAATGGATTCATGACTAGTAAGGATTCAGTGGTAGTGTTATAGGAAACCAGTAGATCATAATACGCTGTTTGTTTTGTTTTTTAAATCTTCCAGCTTTTTTTCCAATTCCTTTAAAATATTTGTCAGACTGACCTTTTTTCACTTCCCGTGTTACATACTGCACTTCTTACAAGCTAACCAGACAGTCATTTACTTCGGCCCAGATGATTTGTGGTATTTCTACTTTGTGTGTTAACTGTGAGGTTTCCTGTGATGCCTTGGAAAAACACACACCTTATTTATTCTGTACATTTTTCAAATGAAGCCTGACATGAAGCCATTGGGTTTTGACAAAAGATTTATAGTGGTTTCAGTTGGCTTTACATTAGCCCCCATGATATTCTTTGGTTAAAGAGGTGTCGTGTGTGGGTTGGTGTGTGGTTTTGTTTTTTGGGGTTTTTTGTTTGTGGGTTTTTTTGGTGCTTTTTTTTTTGAGGCTTTCTTTCCCATCAGGTTTGTAACACAGTTCATGAAATATTTGCAGTCCAACCGATCTAACCTCTATTAAATTTATGAATGTAGCATAATATCTGATTTTCTTTCCAACCTCTGTAAAGGGAGTTCTGTAGACTCCCCATCTTGGCACTTGACCACAGACCTGCTGCTTTCCCCCATTCACTTTCCTGCTTCTGCTCACATCTCTCTCTAAAAATGGTTGAAGCCTTGGAGAAATGCATTTAAAGTATGATTTTTTTTTTTTTGGCTCTAATAAAGAGGAACAAGAAGTGGTAGAGAGAGGGATAGGAAAGAGAAATATGATGGACATGAAGAACATGCTGATTCATATTTCAGTCCTTAACTTTTGATGACCCTTCTGAATGAGTGGTCAGCATTATTGTTTTGTGAAAAGATTCACCATGATTCTGACTCTGACCTTCTATGAGACCTTTAAAGTTGAAACTTGTTTAAGAATAAAATCAGAGATTTTAATATTAAACTTTTTTTAATTGTAATCCAAGGTGTTTTGAGCTTTGGCTTAGAGTAACCAGCTTGTGCCAGTTAACAAATGATTGTAATAATGCAGCAGTCAAACCCCCAAAAAAACAAATCCACCCAAAACCACCTTTTGATCTTGAATGTAGACTTTATGTGCAAAAGCTACCCATCAGTGAGCTGTTAATATTGGCTGCAGTGCTTACAAAATTTCTGTGCTATAAAACTACCTCTGTAATCCTACAGAACATCAAAAATTGGTCTGATGGATGATTCATTCTTTCACTAGGGTTTGTGCTAAAGAAGGTCTGAATTTGCTTTCTATACAAGAATATCAGAGTTGGATCAAGGCAAGCTGATGTATTTTCTGGTGTCTGTCATATTTCTGGTAATGTTTGGATCCAATCTATAGCTAATTTACCTCCAAGAAAGTGAATACTTCCTTCCTGGCAGCATTATTTCATATCAGAAAATACTAGGGCTTGCATTTTTGTGTGATCTTGACTTGTACTATAGTTATGTCTAATACCTGATTAGAAGGATAGCTAATTTGGTTTGGTGGTGATTACCTTTAAGAGCTACCTCACAGCCATGAGGGGTATGTGATGTTTTAGTGGGACTCAGTGGAAATTCTGACAGAATGGAAATAAAGGTTACTGTGAGAGGTGTCAGCTGTGCCAGAATTTACAATGCAAATCTAGTGATCTAACTAGTGAACTGTTCTGCATGTCTAGTTATCTTTTAGATTCCTTCACCTGTCTACTTATCTGTAAGTGTTTTGCTGGGGCATCAGGAACATGTGAAAACTGAATTTTTATTAAAAAAATTCTGACATAAAAAGTTGCAAATTTTTATACTGAGTTGGATTATAAAGTTGTTTTCTGAATGTTGATTTCTTTACTTTCAAAATGATAGAACTGCAAAATGTGTCCTATAAGTCAGGACCTCCTGTATCTAAGAATGGTTCCAAAGAGAGAAGGCAAACTATAAATGCACACAGAGCTACCTAAGGTGGTTCTTTGACTGTGATACAGTAACAGAGTAGAAATAAATATGCATTCCATGTAGCAATTAAGAAAAATGCTTTCCTGAAAAAAAAAAGTTGGCATTCTGTCACTGCACCACACATGCATCAGTCAAGCCAGTGTTTTCAAGAATATCTAAAAGATCTGATGTTAGATTTGCCTCTCTCCCAGCTGAATTCATAAGGCAGACAGAATTCCTCACAATCCCCTTTATAGGAAAGCATACTAGAAAATACCTGTAACTCTGTTCCCTTGGTGCAACACTTGACTAACTCTTCTTGACTACACAGGAAAACAATCTCGCATTTATTGCACATTTCAAAATCCCTCACCACATAGCTTTGCAGCATTCATTTTTTTTGGTAGCAGTAATCAGTCACACCACAAACTTATCAGACCATTTTACCTTTCTCTTTCTTTGGCTCTGCTTTACATTACCACATTGCATTTACTGAGAGATGATTTTTACCCATTAGTTTGCAGAAGGTCTCACACAAGTTGTAAATAAAGAGCAGGCCATAGGGCATATGGGATAATTCTACCTTTACCTCCTGAGCGAGGAAGCCAACCTAATTAATGACTTCTCTCCAACTGGAAAGGTGTAGAATAGTAATTTGGATACCGGCAAACCAGGGATTTAATGTCAATTCAGAAGACTCTGAGTGCCAACTCTGCAGTTCTCTACATCTCAACTTACAACTGGGATCAATACTGCACTTGCAGCTTCCACTTGCATATTTTATTTATGGTGCACATATTTTGAAACTTTCTCCCTGTTTTTAAAGAGTTACTGCCACTACCTACTTTGATTTAGGCTAGCCAGAATTTATTTTGCTTTCTTTTGAAAGTGGGACAACAACCGCTAGGGATAGTGGGATGTGTTTTCCTTTCTTTTCCTTGTATGTAGTTAGAGGTAACAGTACCTGTAAATCTGTCAATTTGAATTTCATTTAACTTAATTTCTCCTTCAACCTTCCCTGGCAGTGCTATTGTCATGAACACTTGTATCATGGCCACCAGAATGGAATGAAGTCTTTGGTATGTGTGAGAACTATGCTTTAGATATATCTGGAAAACTCCAGTGAGCTTTCTATGGGTAACTGCAATTGATGGTATAGAGTGACATTTAAACCAAGGTCACAGATCTTAATATGCCTTTCCTCTAGAGCTGAGGTCAGCATCTCTATTCAAATGCTCCAGCTCTGTCTGTGATGTGCTGACACTTACAGATTATGCCTGATGTTATATTTACTGAGGAAGCATACATTAAATGATCACTTAAATGAGAAGCACTGCTTCCAAATCCTCCATGTGTGTTTTCTGTGTGTGTGTATATTTATATATATGTGCAAACAGATATGCTTTGGGTGGATGCTTTGGGTAGATGCTGGAGCTATCCAGGTTCACAGTGCTCTTTTTGAGTTACAGATGCAATATCACAGTAAAAAGATAATGTTGTTACTCTAAGGGGCAAGGGGACGAGCTAATGCATTTTTTTCTTTAATGTCTAGCATAAAAATCCTTGGTTAACTATGTATAAACAATGGGAGAACCAGGAAATTTTAATATAGAAGCCAAATGATGTAAACTGTACAGTCAAGTAGCAGACTGACACTGAATAAAAGAGGGGAAAATACTTGAAATTTAGTCTCTCTTAGCTGTACTTTCTCAGTAGTGTTACCGATGCTGAAGTATGGAAGGAGAGATCAAGCTGGAATCACCTACCAGTTTCTCTTTATGGGAACTCTTCTTCCTGTTTTGTGGGTAGAGGGTACTTTAGAGTCCGTTTTTAATAGCTGTCACACACCAAAGCAGTAAACCCTATCATGTCGGTCTGCTCAGCTGCCTTCTCTGGTGGTTTGCCAACATTAAATTAAAAAATTAAACTGTGTACAGAAAGATTAGATAACTCTAATTATCTGCCGTAACAACTTCTCAGGACAGATAAGGCTTGACTGTAGTCTTCCAGTAAATCAGAGGAGCCTGTTCGCTCAGGAGCAGGAGTCCTAATTATCAAACTTGTTTCATATTTACTGCTGAACAGACACAAAAAAGAATCAATGTGATTTCAAACAGTAAGACAGAAATGAACCTGTAAACCAGTCTGTTGCTACTCCCCCTTACTCTAACATGACAATGATTTGGAGGACCTATAATTATTTAACACTACCTCTGCTTTCCACTTCTCAACCTTAATTTTGCCTTTAAAAAAAAAAAAGCCATTAAACCACTATCTAATTAACCCTTTTGCAGAAGGGTTTCATGCATTTTAAGTTAGTTGCATTACTATAGTGCAAGGTTTGTATTGCTGGTTATTGTCCTCTATTGTGAATTTTTTTGTTGACCAACCAAAGAGTACTAACAACTGAACAAAATGGAAATAGCACAGTTACATTTTTCATCCTTTACAGTTAATGAATTCATATTCTCTGGATTTTGTGCTTTACTTGTGACAATGACCATGTTCAGGCTAGTTGCAATATCCCTAGTTCTCAGGGCTTCAAGAAAAACAGCTAGAAAATTTTAATTAAATCCTTCTTTTCACTGCCAGACAAAATAACCTCCCCCTGCCTCCATAGGGTATTTTTTGGTTTTCTATTCTATAAACCACAGACTGTCAGTTTAGCTGTTGCCTAAAAAGGTAATGTGATGGAAGCCTGGCTATAGATTTGATATACTACAGGAAGGCTGCATTCATGAATTGTGAATAAGAGCAACAATTTTTCAAATATATATTGTCAAAGCTGTTTTCTCTCCAATAACATTGCACATAAAATGTTACAAGTGTAATGGCTATTTTACTTGCAGTTAAAAAGTGCATACAATTGTAATATATATTCCCAGATGTCATTTTAACAACAGCTGATATGAATTTTTTTTCTTATCCTGTTTCAGACTTCTTTACTACCTGTATTTCCTGTTAAAGATATTAGTATTAAAGAATTACTAGGGAGAGGACAACACCTACATAGGTGTGTATGTGTATACATCCACATGCATATATATATATATGTATTTGTTCTTGGCAGATCTTAATACCTGTACTTAGTGTAGGTTATTATCTTTTGAATGACATAGTAATTTCTCTGTAGTCCGAAAAACAGACCTCACTGTATACTTTCACTTGCATCTGGTAAATGCTGAGTGACCGTAGTTGGCCTATGGTCATTCTGAATCGCTGTTTGTTTCCAAATCTCATTGAATTAAATGGTTGATACTCATTGCTTCTCCAAAGATTGCAAAACTCTAGGGATGATCTTGATTCAACTCATCCAGTAAAATCAGCTGCAGTAAAATTAATTCTTTAACTGCACTTCAAAGGTATTCTAATACAGGTTGTTAAAAGCTCTAAAGGTCTGAAAAAGAAATTCAAAGTGACTTATAAAGCAGGATTTCTCTATTATAAGCAGACAGCATGCAATCCTTGATCAGTTGAAGACAAATGCAAAGCCTTCCTTTCTGCTGAGGCCAGGATTTCATCCACAGTATGGGATTTTTGAAAAGTTTTCATTACAGATATTTGAAGTCTTTACTAGGAATACCAGTGTTGAAAATCCCTCTCAATATGCTGTGCATATGGCACACACAGAGCGTCAAGTTCCTTCTATCCATTCTTGAATAAGTCATTGCTTCAACTTAGTGCCTTATTTCTACAGTTTCTCCTTGATCCTACATAGGAGTCTGTACTTGCAGAATACATGCCAGAGTTTCTAAAAGGATCTATGTTAGCTACTTCTACTTTGGACCAATGTTTTAGAAGGCAAACCCTTGACAGTAGAAAACTGCGTTTATTCATTTAGAAATCGTAAAGCTCTTCATGTTTTGGGACTAGTGTCTGACACAGAAACGTGGTCTGGGACTACTCGATTATCTAGAAGGTGTTTCTCCAAACTTCCCCTGCTTGACTAGTAAGCCCAGTTTCTTGGATAAGATGACTGCAATTCCCTTCCATGGTCTGGGATGGAAATGTAACTGATCAACCTTCCATGATCAACCTTATTTCAAACCCTAGAAATGAGGAAGCTAAAAGCAAGAGTGTGTTATGAAAGTTAATATAGCTGAATATTCCTATTTAGTGTGAAGTGGCTGCTTTGTCTTTCTGCCTGCATTTCCTGAGTGCTTTGATGCTGCAGCATGCACTTTATCAAGCTCTGTTCTGAACTGGTTACCTCGTTAGGTTTAATGTTTGATTAGTGAGTCATTAAATACTATATAAGTCAGAACACATACTGTATCCCCTTCTCCTTTTGTTTCCAGTAATGATTTGAAAAACTTTCAGAGTACATGTTACATAACTTTGTCATGGGCAGGACAGAGGTAACAAAGGTTTTTAAAAATCTGTTCTAGCCAAATATTTTGTCACACAATATATCGCCCAATATTTGTGGACTGAAATTACTAATCTAAAGAATTGTTATTAAGTTTCTAATATGATTTTTGACAATAAGTTGTAAGTAGACCTTTATACTTTTAGTCTCTCGTGAGTGCCTTTTCTGGTTGTGTTGAACTGAAGGAGTTGACTTGCATAGGATTCAGTCCTCCTAAAAGAGAAGGTACAGAGCTTGATGTAATACTGAGTCTGGGATATGCCACAAGACAGTGTGTCACTGACAGCATTCTTGAGGTTTAGTTGTTCTTCCCTTTCACCCTCTTCTTTCCCCCATGACCCCAACTGGCTTTCCTCAAAATAGTTTAATAGCAGCCTTTTATAGCATAATCATGCTATCAAAAGTATGTGAGCTTTTTTTTTCTCCTAAGCAGACTGTAGACTACTTTTGATAATAAAGTTATGTGCTTCTGTCAAAAGAAGTTGCTGTTGTTTTGTGTGATGCTATTTTAATGGTGCCACTTAAAAGTCAAGTTCTGTTGCTGAAACACTAGCTGTGGACAGTATTTCCTATGCTCCTATACGTCTACCAAAGGTGTAGCTCTTGGGAGGCAATCAGCAGTTAACCTTGAACAATGCTTATTTAAACTGTAGATAGCAAGCTCAAGAAAAACTATCCACTAAATCCAAATGGGATAAAAACAAACGTGTACTGATGCCAACTAATGTGCATGGTGGCATGTAACTGTGTGAACATATTGTTGATGGGTAAATGTTCCTCTGTCCCTGCTTTCTGTGGTGAAGGAAAAGCAAGGAGCCTTTGGCAGGATCAAAGGTGCTGTGCACCCTATTTCATCTTGCTGAGTAGCAGTGGTGTCTTGTGCTGTGCTCCCTTTCATTAGCAGGGCAGCCCTTTAGAGCAGGGAAGAGATTAAACACTAACAAATGTGACTAATCCATAAGGTGAGAGAGAAGAGTATATGCGGTCCCATTATTCAAATGCTATTTCCTCTTCTTAAATAATCAGAGGCTTTTTCTGGATATTTGTGGTTGCTTCACTGTCCACATTCCTGTCCCCTTCTGTCACTGTGTTACAGTCTATGCATGTTTCCCCACAAGCAGTCCAACCAAAATTGTTTGTACCTAACCGCTTGGTTTTCTTACTTCAATGGGAATAGGAACAGCAAAATCTGAATGCTAGTGGGTTAGACAGTGAATCTCAGTACGAGCATTAATAAAACATGTGCCAAGTGCTAGCTCAGGTCACAGAAGCCTCTGGCAAGGAAAAGAGTATATTGCCTTGCTGTAGGGGTAGTTGCTGGCTTGGGGAGAAAAATCTATACAGTAATAAGCGTTCTGAAAAGTTGTTGTTGTGTTACCTCCATTAAAATGAAGCCTCTGAGCTATTTATGTTTGCCATTGTATTGAAAAAAAAAAACCAGAAGACACCTGTTCCTGGGCAGTTGAGAGGCAATAGGTAATTTGTGGAGGCGACATAAGTGTTGATACAGATGAAGCTATGCAGGAGGGGAGCAGGGGAGAAGCAGCATGCCTCAAATTCACAAACAGCAGAGGATCTGAAGAAAAGGGTTACAGCTGGACATGGCAGGATGTCCATTGGCTTTGTAATTCTGCATAGCAGGCTTTTTCTCTGACCACCCTCTAGCAGTTTGTATTGATTTTCCTCCAGCTACACACAGAAACTTCTTACTTGCTTATAAGATCAGTGCGCTCTCAGTCTACATATTTGATTGTGTCCTAGAGCAGCTGAAGATAAATGTCAAAAGTTCAAAGGCTCAGTCATAGTGGTGGCAATGACAAATCTGGCAAGTGTCACACCAGGCTGGTAAAGGTGGAAACCCAAAACTGTGTCTTTACAGTGTATCCTAAAATGAGGCTTGAGAGTTGTGAGTGAGGGAAGTAGAGAAAGAATCTTTGTTTAAAAGGGATTTGTCCTTAAACAGTCTTTGGCCATTGATTTGGTTTCATGTGGAAAAACACATTGATGTCTCTTGAGAGTTATTCTTAGAGTTTTGGTTTGTTGTTAAAAATAGCAGTAAATCCCTTGCTGCTATGGCTGTAAGAAAAATTTTGGAAAGCATGAACAAAGCTGAGATGTTTCTGAAAGTCTGACAAGTATGAATGGCTTCATGTGTTTTGGTGAAAATATCAGGTAATAGTCAGCTTTCTCCTGGTTTTAACTTTAAAAAAAAATTTGTAGTCTTTACAGAAAACCATGTACTCAGTCATTGTTGTAGTTGCCTGAAATTTCTGCATTTTAAGAAAACATGAGGAATCACAGTGCGGTGTTACTATGAATACAACCTCATTTTGGTATATGATTGTCCTTTCTTTAGTCTGCTGCTTCTCCAAAGAAAGAGATTTTCCAAGTCTCATGGCACTGTCCAGTCCCAGTCACCTGACGAAAAAGTTCAGATGTTCATGGGGTCCTATGTACCATGTACTATCTTCTGTTGAACATCTAAGAATTTAGTGTGATTATGCCTTCATGTTGATGTCTTGCACAGCCATGGGTCTCATCTTAAAGGTCAGCTACTCCCTTGCTTCAGTCCTTTCCCCCAGTTCAAGCTCTGACTGTGTGCTCATCTCTTTCTTGTAAAAGCTGTAATTTATTTATTCCATTTCACTAAAAGATGAAAGCTACAGATCAAAAGGAATACTTCGGTGTATCCTTTTTAATGTTGCGCTCATGGTGACTGAAGGTCCAGGCAGTGGGAGCAGATAGGTGAAATTGGTGATAATTCAATCCTCTCTCTTCATTGTAGGAAAAACATTTTAATTTTACAAGAACTGGCCTCATAAAAAAGGAGGAAAATGTTTGACTAGGTAAGGGACATAAAATTACCTATCACCAGGAGGCAAAGCCAAGATGAGTAGGACATTTCCATGGGGAATCCTTCCAGCAGCAGCAAGTAGTGCCAGGAAAAATAGCCACAACAAATTCAAAAGTAGGTTCTGGTCAAAAAGATGTAAAAACATACTTACGATTGAATGCACATCCCCAGGGAAGATGTAGCTTGGAAAGCATATGAATTGCAGATAAATACTGGAAGAGGATGTAAGGTACATGTTGAGGAAATCGTGGTGCTGAGCTATTGGAAAAGAAGATATTACTAAATATAACTGGGTACAAATATGATGCTGACGCTCTTATTTTTACGTATTTTGTAGATGTCACATGGGGAAATGACATGCAGTGGGACAGCTGCGGGGTATTTGACAGCCTTATGTCATACTTTGCTTACCTCCAGACTGTAACAAGATTTTGTGTGTGTGTGTGTGTGTGTGTGTGTAAGGGCTGTGCAAAGGAAGTAAGAATTGTGGAAGACATAGCTTGTGATTATGCAGCTGGCCTGTAAACAGTTGCTTCCTTAGAGGGAAAGAAGAGAGATGTGTCTTGAAGACCAAGAAGCTTTTTTTTTCCCTGAGTCATAAATCCAAACCATCTCTCCTTTGCTCTCTTTTTTTAACTTTTGGTGAGGCCTGAACCAAAACTTACTTTTGCTTCCCTGTAAATCCCAGTGGCTTCAGTTTAGTATGCATAGGTGAAAGACAGATCCACCAGTACTCCTGTGTGTCTTCTGGTCTATAACTTCCCTCAGGTAGTAATTTTTAATGTTTGGAACAACTGCTACTGCATAACCTGTGCTGTTTTTGACAGGTCCAGATGGTGGGTAAGATAACTTCATCTTGACGGGGCCAGAGGAGCTTTAAAGTCCACTGTAGTAGCCCTCTGAGGTTGGCAGAAAAGATGCTCTGGAGCTACTCCTGCATTGTCTGCTCCTTGTTGAGTTTCCTGCTCTGTCAAGATCACAGCTGGTTCAACCCCTTGGCAGTATCCCCTGGTGGCTTTGGAGACTGTGTGTGGTGGCCATGAAGGACGTGGGCAGATAACTGCTCTCTTTTTTTGTCCTCTGTTTTCAGTCAAGGGGATGTAGTAGTTAGGGCTGGTAAGGAACTTTCTGAATCGGTTCCTTTACGTCAGAGCCTTTCTGGATGGTAAAAGTGAAGTAGCAAGAGTGGGGAAGGAGGAGAGCTGCCTTGCCCTGTGGGAGGAGAGAGCAGGGCGAGGGTAAAAGAGTATGTTGAGACCCTTGTAGCTGTGCACAAAGCCCTGCAACAGATGAACAGTCTCAGGGCTGTACAGCAGAAAGTAATGTTGGCTCTTGCAGGTTTGCTAAGTGGGAGAACTTCCTTACTTTGAGGGACTTCTTGGAAGGATGGTAATTAATTGAAAGGTGGGTTTACCAGCAATTCACCAAAGGAGCTGTTAATGTTGTTTGTAACAGGTTAGGTCTGTTTGTACTGTTTCTCCTCTCCCTGTAGGTTTGTTTATTCTGCTAGATTGGTGCAGGCTTCGTGAGCATTAAAGCAGCAGTTTGGTACTGATATGACATTGTGCCAGAGCTAGACAGCGGCAAATTGGCAGCATCAGCATTCCTACTCCCTAGCTTAGGCTGTTGCACAGAGTAGGTGAAGTCAACATTAATGTCATAAAAAATAGTACAAATGCACATTTGTTGGAACCATACCATTGCCCTGATACTCTTTTTTGCTCACTCTAATGACAGGTGGCTGCATGGCAGCACTCAAATATTCATTTTGATATCTTCTTTCTCATGAAGCCTTTTTTAACATTAAGAATTCTTTTTCTGACACATGCTCAGATTCCAGATTACTACCTTAATCCTTTCCTTTATCATTTTTGAGTGCTAGGGATTGACTAACAGCCACTCTGTTAAGAGACTTGGCCACAAGGGACTGGGATTAATAGAGTCATACTGCTCAGAAGTTCTACCGTGCTCTGGAGGCTGAATATCTCTCACAGTCTTTTTGGCACTGTGTGGCAAACACAAGCTAAAGCAGAGGCTGTCTATTAATTGAAATTAATTTTGATTTTTCACTTTCACTTGTTCCTTTTTTAACATTAGTAACTACAATGGAGCAAAGGCATTTCAAGATAAAGGAACTACGAGAAGAGTTTAAATTCTTGCTTGATGGGAAGTTTGGACTCTGGGATAAAGAGCCAGGGAGATGAGCAAACCATCTGAATTGGACTGAAATCACTGCTGATGTGAAAAGAAGGGAGTTAAGGGCCTTTAATTAAGGAAAAGACTTGTAGTTTGAACACTTATAATGACAGCTGAATAAGCAATTCTTTCATTAATTCTGCCTTAAGAAGCTGAGTGGTAAAGGAGGGCACAGGTATTTTGTTGAACAGTAACTCAATAGAACAGCCTTTTAATATGAATATTTCCACATTGTTAGTATTGTAATATCACCTTACAATTTTCCACTCTAGAAAAATAGAACTTTTGGTGCCTGACAATACAAATTGTATTCTCAATTAAAAAAAAAACAAAACAGTTTTTAGGAGTAATCTTTAGGAGTAAGCTTTTAGGAGAATGAAATATAATCCCAGACATTTTTTTCCTTAAAAAAAAAAAAAAATTAAAACCTCCACCCCTAAAACAAAAATAATAAACACAAATAAACAAAAGAAAACAAAGGAAAGAAAAAGGTCTGAGAACATAAACAGAAAAGTATATCTAAGACACTTGTACTGAAAATATCTGCCTTATTTTTGCTATTACCATAGGTTACAGTCTTAAATATGCCCAAAATAATTTTGTGGAAAAAAGACCAGTATTTCCACACACATATCCATATGTGTGGGCTGTGTTTCTTAAAAAATAATCTGATGGCTAACAAGATATTTCGGCTGGTTTACTACCTGAAGTTAAGACTGTTTTACCAAGACTGTTTTGTCATTTGATTTTACTATTGATCTTTGGATAAAAGAAAGTTTATTACTGACATGATGTTACTCTTGACATTAAAGAGTAGCTCAATTTTTGTGTGGGTTCTTGTGCAATCAGTAATGCAGGCTAACACAGGTATATTCTAGTCTGGAAAAAAGAGGAGGTCAAACAACATGTAAGGGTATACTTCTTTTAAAATTCAGGATTGCAATACTAACGGGTCACGCCCTAGGGCACAGGTCTGCAATAGGATATAGAGCAAGTACTGTTAAAGGTGAAGCTTTGGCTGCTTGTTTTCTACAAACTCGGCTGCACAGATGTTTGCTTAAGGTCAACCTTGGGAAGGGGAGGACAGGGAACAATATTTCAAATCCCTTTCCCATTGCAGGGAGCATTGATAAGAATACTGAGTGTGGATTTGATAATTTTGATAGATTTCTGAATGGGCGATTACACACAGAAAGCCTTTTTGGTCTCCTAGTCTGGATGACTGAGAAGTACTTGTATGAGGCTGAACATACTGGTAATGCACAAAAGATGAGGACAGACAAACAGAAAGAACTTGTGTTCTTCAGGTTTTTGTTTTTTGAAAAAAGAAATTTAGCACTTCAGTTAATTTATATTTAAAATATTAACTTGAAGTGGTCCTGGCAACCAAGAAATACAGGCTTCAGCTAACTGACACTTAAAACACTGATTGGTAAAAGTTTGTATGCTACAGGAGGAAGAATGATTCAACTTATTTTCTTGTTCATTTTTTCCAAAGGATCTACCATTCACTGGTAATAGAAAGAAGTTCCTGGGTTCTATGAATCTTCTAAGCAGCTGTACAGAAGACCCATCTCATAAAATTGGAAACAAATTGTTTTTCTGCAACTTTTTCCTTCTTTTTGGGGGTGTGTGTGTGTTCATTCCTGCCTCTTTTTCCCTTTTTCCATTTTGATACCTGGAAGGAGGAAATAAAGGACAAGGAAAATAACACAAATCTTGAAAAATGAAACACTTTATAAGCTTTCCATGGAAAAACAGGACGACTTCATCTTGCTGTAAGGAACTGAGCTGTTATGAAGTTGGCTCATCCTGGCTTTACCTCGAATCCGTGTCATGGGATCAGGAGCTAATGACTCTTACCTATTGAGATAGTGGCATATTCTATTTACTGTTGTTCCTTGTACAGCTAGGGCAGAAGAGAATAAGAGAGGATGGGATAATCTCTTAGAAGACAGCATTTAACACCTGTCTGGTAGGAGATAGTTGCTGCATTCCTGGGGGATTAGCATGGTGGAACTTTATATCAGTGTAGTGAAACTGTACCCAGCTATCTCTCACCAGATGGATGTCAGATTGTTTTGTCGCAGAAGACACAAAGCACAGAATGAAAGATGCACGAATAAAGCATGTTTGTGCAGATGAAATGTGGTTTGTGCCATCCTCTCCGCTTCAAAACTGGATAGAGGTTTTTCTCAGTGCTGTTCTACTTCAAAACTGAGGAACACTTGGGAATGACTAAAGCAGTGTCTATATTGCAACCAGAGGAGTGATTGTATAGGAGGCACAACTATCTGTCATCTAGCCTGCTGAGCGACAAAAGCAGGGTTTCATAGGAGCATGGCTTTTGGATAGGTAGCCCAAAAAAGCAACCTCAATCAGAAGGCTGGGTCATTGTGCTTGTGTTGCTTTCCACTGAGCAAGCAAAGTTAAAGACAGCTTGGGAAACATTTGTGGCTTCTCTGTCCAGTTCTTGCTGACATCCCTGGGAATTTGTTGATACAGTGAGCTAGAGACCAGTGTACCTGAGCCACTTGGGAAAAATGACTTCTCATCACCTGAACCCAAAGCAGTATCTTGGGTGTCTCTCTTACTTCTGCTACGTATATGTAATGAGGCATTTTTCCACTGACTGTCCTACTTCTCAGTGGTACCCTTTAATGTGTATTGATCTTTGTGGTTTACAAATAAAAATAATTATTTTCAAATGCATACCAAGAAACTGTGACTTTCCTATAAGAAGGAAAGCCCCTTGACATCTGATACTATAAATTGGAGGGTGTTTGTGCATTTTCAGTAATTGTAGTTTGCTTATAATTGGATCCTCAGCATGTAGTTTCAATTGTGTTAGATAATATACTAAGAAGCAAATAAAATATACAAAAGGGAAAGAAGACGAAAATTTAGCAAAGAGAAATTCAGGAATTGGCATATACTCTGTAACCTACAAATATGCTCTGCTAACAGTCTGAAAGCCAGTTCCTTCCATCAGCTGGAAGAACAAGTTGATAGATTCCCAATTCTGGTGTTCATTTGCTTTTTATTCGAGACTGTCCTGCACATGGATTATATGCTTTTACTTATAATGCAGTTTATAATACTGCATTGCTTTTTCTGTAAACCTGAATGTAGAATTACATCATTTGTTACTGTTGCACAGCACAGAGGATTTAGGTCTCCCAGAGAATGCTGAGTCCTTAGTCTGATTATTTAATCATACTGTGATATAAAGGAAAATATTTTGTAATTTTACTCTTTGCCTTATAACATCTTCATGGTTTAAAATTGGGTGCTAGAAATGAGGAACTACTTAAAACCTTGCTTTGCTGTTTGTATATTTTGCTGGAATGCTGCCTGAGCAACAGAAGGTGTTATTTTTGACACTTAATTTGCAATACAGATCTATTTTAAGAACAGATTTTGATTTTATCTACTTAGTGACCTTCACTATATATAACAGTCTGAGAACTGAAAGTTACTGAAAGGTTTGTGATAGCAGCAGAATTCCAGGGGAGAGGAAGAATCGTTTACTAGTTTTCTGAAGAATAAAGTCAGAGCAATGCAATGCTTGGTGTGTAGCATATTAATTTAGCAGTGTAACAAAACTCCAGTACAATTTACAATTTCCATTGTAGCTGTGTGACCACTGTCAGTACAGAGCACTAATAGTAATGTTCTTTGCCTGCTAAAAGAAACACCGGATTTAAATTTCCACATTAATTGGCCATGTAAGGAACAGGGAGTTGGACACCCTGATCGTTATGGGTCCCTTCCAACCTGAGATATCATATGATTTGATGGTGTTGACTGGCTAATTGCAATGGAAGAAGACAGTCTACTTTCATGGACTTTGTCTTGAACTTGATCTGCTATTTATTTTTCATTATACACAGACTTTTATCATTTTGTAGTGATCCTTGTTGAATGAAGTTATCGCCTCTGAAACATAACTAAAAATCTGAACACAAATCTCTTACTGTAATAACCTCTCAAGTTGAAAAATCTTTGGATATATTGGGTAATATATTTCTAATGCATCTCAAATGAAATTGCAAATAATTGTTGAAAATGTCTCGGGAATAATAATTCTAAATCATCTTCACCCTGGGATCCTTTGAAAATTGTCTTCCATCTTGCTGCTGTCTTGGGCATTGCTTCGTGTTTAGCAGGCCAGATAAATCATGACCCAACATACCATCATGGCCTGAAAACACCTGACATTAGAATAAAGATTTAATCACAGTGGGGAGGCAAAAAGTGAACTGTTTATGTTACAGTTGCTTTCCTGTCACACAGTATGAATCGTGTTAATAGAGAGGGGACCATAACTATCAAAGGTGTTTTCAGCTAATGTGTCCTACTTTGCATTTGTAATAGGTGAGGAATATGCAGTAAAAATTGCTTATTGCATCATGAGTAAATATAGCTGCTTTAAGTGCATGAACTTAGTTTCTCATTATCACATGGCCAAAAATGGAGAAAAGATTTATGCCTTTACATACTTTGAGTATGTTGGCTTTTTGGCTGCTTTTTTTTTTTTTAAAACACACCTTCTATCATGTTGGAAACATTCAGCACTGACACTAATTTCCTGTGAAACCAAATGATCAGAAAATAGTGAATGATCTAGTAATCAGAATCAGCAAGTGGAGTTTAATTCATTTGCCTGTAGAGTGCTTGCCAACACTGTCATGTAGAGCTCACTGCTGTTCCAAGAGCACTTGTGCTTATAATAATTAGAGTTCCAATGATCTGGAACTGCTTGATTCAGCTAAAGTTTTGGCAGGTGGTTGACACACTGAGGCATATTTAAACACTCTGCTAGACTTGAAAAAGTCACTTCAAATTATTTGCATGCCTGTAATACTGTTACAGTCATCAAAAAAGAAAAAAGTGGCCAATCTATCAACTATGGATGTGCAGTTATTTTATGTCACATAAAACACACAGCTTATGCGTTTTGGGGAATAAATGGATTGGGAAAGCTCACCTGGTTAGTTGTGTTAAAAATTTTACAACTATAAATTAACTCATTTCTCTATTTATTTTGATGTATGATAACTCGTGCACAATTAGCACTATTAGTAAACCTTTTAAACTGGAATTGTGCCTGATGAGCAGGTCTAGATGTGGAATTACTGGAAAATGGATGAAATGTATATACTTCCTCTTCAAATACCAAAAAACCCCATGAAAATCTCATAATAAAGCCTTCATTTCATTTTTGAACCTTCTCAAATTTGCAAAGCCTTTTTTATCAGAAAATGTCAAGTTTGCCACCAGATGTCAGTTAAGACCTAAGGAGCTACTGTTTTCCTAGACTGCTAAACCCAAAGGTACTATTGAGATAATTTAGCGTACAGCGTACATCACTTCCAAACAAATGGTAATGAACTTTTCAGAATTATTTTTTTTACCTGAACATTAGAATATCTTTTAGATGAAGTAGAGGATAATACATTTTTTTTCATATGATCACTAACCATTCAGTTAGCTGATTTTTGCCTCTGTGCTGTCTCACACAAACTTTGAGGTTTTGCTTGATCTCTTGCTATTTTTTTGTGCTAGTTTGGGGAAAAGATGTAATTCAGAGCTGTTGTTCTTAATGCACATCTCAGAACCCACCAAAGTTTTACCTGGGGGAAGTTAGGCTCTGACCATAATGAATTTCACATATAGTCTAGGAGTTTAATAGACACGAACTCACTATCTGCTCCAGGTTCCTGGAAATTTGTGTTCAGATAGTAATGTTTGGGCTCTTTGTGTTCAACTTCAATATTCCAGGGTTAATGAAATATTGGTCACACAGGAAACTAATGAGATGAAGTACAAAAAAGTGTGTTACCTTAGGATGGAAATGTTCATGCTAGTTATGGAGGAGTAGTTGACATAAGATGCAGAAAGGGGAGGAAATAGTTGGAAAGGAACCAAGAGGAACTGAGGACTGACGGCTCTTTTACTGATCCTTCACTGGTTCTTTTACCATGATCGTAAACTTTTTTGGTTATCACACGGAGTACCTGCACAAAAAGAGCTGCTAACTACTCCATATGACTTAAGAGTTGGGGTGTGGGGGTGTGTGTTCAGCCTTAAAGGATCTACCTCCCGCTTTATAAAATTTTCTACACCATTCCCTGTGATTAATTCTACTATATCAGATCATGGTACTGTTTCATTTGCTGTCAACAGCCTTTTGCGATACGTTGTCCATTTGTCACAAGTTCTCTGGAGGGGGAAGAACTCCAAGTGCTTTGTATTTCTCATCTGATTCATTTGTTAGCAGCAGTAGATACTTATTTAGGAGAACGATAGACAGAAAAGAAAATTAAATAAGCTTGTGGGTTTTGTTTTTTTGGTTTATGTTGGTTTTTTGTTGGATTTTTTGTTGTTGTTGTTTTCTTTTAAACTCTCAAAATTTAACATAAGCCAAAATAAAAGCAACACACATTATTACATTTACACCAAGAAAAAAACAAACCCAAAACTACAGGTAGTTTTTTCATAATAAATGTTGAACTGCTGAAAGCAAAAAGCAGTACAAAGAACAACTTGCTATGCAAATACATCTGTTTTGTTATGGCTCGAATATCAAAAAGCCACATAATGTTGCCTTTGTGAACTGGTACTGTCCACACGCATTTTATTAGGTTCCAGTAGGAACGTTTCTTGCACCCATTAGCAATATATCTTCAGTAAAAACTGTCCTGTCTACTAATCACAACCTGTCCCCTTGAAGAAGTCACCACTGAAAATGTCATGCTACATTGTGCAGGTGACACTCGCTAAATACTAATGGGCACGAACATATAAACATGCTTTGGCCATGTAAGAAGCCCGCATCCAATTTTGCTGCAATGCAAAGCTTTGCAAAACAACATGTCTTGGTCCCATTAATACATTCAGTAACTAGGACATTCTTAAGTAGTTACAGAGTAGACATAGATTATAGCAAGAGGTACTTGCTTTTCAAAAATTAACTGCATGGAAAAACTAAAATTTCAGAAAAGAGCTCTCTGAATGGATCAGACTCTGGGACTTAGCTCTGATGTTCAGTCTTTCATTCATGAAGATGTATCTCGGGAAGAGACATCTGACAGTAGACAGTTTGTTAATCTTTGCTGGAAAAGGTATCATGAGATCCAGTGACTAGGGCTGGAAGTATATAAAATCAGACACATTTCAGAATGGATGACTTTCTAAAGGTCACGTTAAAGCTCCAGAAGAAGTGAAGTGAATGATGCAGAAGTTGTCTGAAGGTTCTTGAGCTGTATCTAGGTAGAGGGCTGAAAGGGTTCCTCCTATAGTCTTAAGATCAGTGAAGAAAGCTTGGAGTAAATCAATTCAGTATTTTAAAGAGCAATAGCTGTGGTTCTGCAGTGGAGCAGCCCACGACCCTGGGCTCCTGGATTCAGTTCTACACCGCACTTCAGACCTTTCTCTGTAAACTGAGCATAGCATCATCTCTTGGATGTTAGGCTGCGGATTAACTGCAGAGGCTGGATAAAGAAATGCCAATCTTGACTCTTTAGGAGCCAGTCTCTGTTGGGAAGTAACACAGCCTCTATGTGCAGCAAGTTACTTGCTGTATAAACTTAGATGCTGAAGTCCGTGGTGATGTGGGAATTGCACATTGCCAGGCTCGTCAATGATGCTGATCTTTATTTTCTCCTTTTTTCCTCACTATGTCCTCCCTGCATGTCTTTCTACTCCAATTTTTGCATTGTCGGTGTTTTGTCTAACCCTTTGTCCTAACCCTTCCCTCCCTCACTGGCCTGGATAATAGAGAGTTGACAGAGTTGTGAAGTTAACTACAGTAAAGGTTGTGAAGTACTTACTTGGCTTCTATTGTGATAGTGTGTAAGTAGCGGAGAGTGATAGATACACATAGGCACGAGACCTCATGACATACATACTTATTCTTGGTATCAGTAACATCCAAGCTTCATTCTTTACAAAGCCTGATTGTATAGCACAGTAGTTTCCTCAGTCTTTTATCCATTCTGACTCCAGTACTCTCGAAAAAAGAAGTCACTTATTCTCCGTCAGTGACATACCCCCAAAAGAAGAAAATATAAATTATGTTTCAGTCTTTTCAGTAACAACATAAAAGTTGGCTAGTAAAAGCCTGAAGTGAAGTTTGAAAATTGATTCTTTTTTGACATGTGTGACTATTTTTGTGCACGTAAATGTCAGATTTCACATTATTCCGGCCTGGCTGAACAGGAAGATTTTGCTGG
>NW_010532589.1:10544-29926 GCF_000687285.1 Phaethon lepturus | reverse complement strand
GGGGAGGCCCTTGGCCTCCATCCCCGGGGCTGTCGCAACAGGCGAAGGTCCCTGTGGGGTCGCGACCCTTCCTGGGAGATGGGGGGTGGGGAAGGTAATCGTCTCGCCCAGGTTCCCCTTGCGGGCTCGCTCGCGGAGGGTGCCTGGGAGGGACAGGGGCAAAGCTAGTCGAGGTCAGCCTCTTCATGCGGCTGTCGCGACATGACGCGTCGCGCCGCGGGTGAGGCATTGTTGGAGGCCCGAGCCCGGCTGCCTCCGCTGCCGTTCCCTGTGGGAGCGCGTGGCATGCCGTCGTCCTGGGGGCTTCTGGGGCATTTGATCTGCAGCCCTTCGGCCCTTGGCACGTTTTCACCACTGACATTTTGGGACTGGCTCTGGCAGGCCCTCCCGGTCTCCTCAGATGGCACAACCGCATCAGTCGAACTGGATTTTCCGGTAATAAACTTAAGAATGAACCACAATTAATGTTTTCAACTGTTAGAAGCAAATAGACTTTGCTAGCTCGGGTGCCACAGACACCGGCGTCCCTTACTTACGCAGCGTGAAAGGATGGCCTGTGATCGGTGTGAGTGGCTTCCATCACGGCTACTTATGCAGTGTGAAAGGATGGCCTGCGATTGGTGTGAGTGGCTTCCATCACAGCAGACAGTCCCAGGAAGAATGACGACTGGTGTGCTTTTGGGCCTTACCATCACCTCGTGAATTTGGACCAGAGCAAGAGGCCCTCGCCTTGGATTAGGCTGCTGCAAAGCTTCCATTACGTTTACTTGCTATTGCTATGACCAGTAAAGGCAGTCTTTTGGGGAATTGTCAGGCCTGCTGTGCCTACTTTATATACTCGTCCTGTGAGTAGGTGCTCTTGGAAGGATTTGACTTACTGTACCGTTACCCTACTATGTGCACCCTGGGCTGCGTTATACAGCTCTTCTTTGATGTTTACCAAAGCTAAGGATCTCAACTGACCAGAAGTTTGAATGCGTGGTTATCTCATGCAATCTCGTCAGGTTATCTAGAATACCTAGTTGCGGATTAGAGGATTCCTGTAGAAAATTATATTGAAAATAAGAAAGTTTGTGGTACAACTTAATGCAAGTTATTTTTTATGACTCCTTCTTTGTGGGTTTCAGTAATCAAATTACAGAAATTGGAAGATTTTATTTACAGGGCAGTTAAACATCATCTGAGATGATCAAACTGTCTGCATAAACCAAGGACTAATTTTCAGTCGTCTATTGTTGTCCTTTCAGTCCTTCTGTACTGGGATAGATATATAAGGCCTAAAGGTCTCAAAATAGGAAAAGAATCACACTCTTTTAATTTTTATTTTTATTTGTGGTAAAAGTTGTTTTTAATTTTTAGCTTTGGTTTTAATTTAGCTCACCTTCCTGTGGGTGAGTCTTCTGTTGAATTGTCTCTGGTTTCTGAAGTCAAATGCTGCAGTAAGACAGCACAACGAGTCATGGAGCTGTCCTGCTTGCTACCACAAAATCCACTTGCTGGATCAATACATACAATCTTTCAGGGTTCCTTGCCATAGGATGTGTAGCATACGTTGAAATCTCTTTATAAAGAATCCTATAGAAAGGATGCTGTGACAGCTGTTGCATTCCAGGGTAGAAATGAGGTTGCAGCATTAGAACTGTTAGCGAAGTATCCCTGCTTGTGACAGTGCACCCGGTCTCTTAATCTTTGCCAGACAGCAGCTACATACTTCTGTAAAGACAGAGGTGCAGGCAGCTACATTTGGCTGATGCAGCATTTCTGGAAGAACAAACCCCGAGGGTAGGTGTAGCCTATGTACTAAGAATGCTGGAGTGAGACATGCTTGGGAAGGAGCAAGATCACGGAGTTGGGTGACAGAGAAACAGGTATAGCTTTGGCATTGGATGTTGTTAAAACTAATGGGGTGGCTTGGAGATGTTGAAGACACGTTTTAAGGCCTTTTGAAAATTTTACATTGTGTTTGGCTAATGCTGTCGTAGCATTTAACATGTTTCCTTTTGAAGGGACGATTCTATTCCAAATTGCTAATCCCTGAACTTTTAAAACGACAACAAAATGGTGTGTGTGGTACTAGTGAGTCACTGACTGTGAATCATGCATACTTCAGTACAAATAAATGAATCCCTTTGTTTAATTTATTTTTGTTTTGGTAGTATCTGGAAGGCCCAGAGAAAGACCATGACCTCGTAAAACTAGGTGTTGTATAAGCACACACAAAAGGACCTTGAGCCTGCATATACTCTTTTCTAGCTGTCTATTTAAGCTTGATTTCAACTTGTTTTACTGAGGTGAAAAAGCATGTGTGTCTAAAGCTGTTTAAAATTGAAGTCCAAGAGCAAACATTTCTGCCTTGCATAGTTTGGCAGTTTGAATAGACTAGGAGGGAAAAGGTGGGAGCACTATATAATGGGCTGTGCCTCCCAGGAAGGGAGAAAACATAGGGGTGTTAGCTTGCTAGCAGATGTACATCTCCAGGTCTAGTCCTGGAAACTGAAGACCCCTTGAATTCCAGTCCAATATCTTAGTTGCAGAAATTGTATTAACTACATTCATTACTTACTTGCATTAATTACAGTACTACATTAGTAAAGGTGATTTGAAGTTTTAATTGATGTTTCAATGGAAAAGTATATGTAGATGGAGCAGTAGATGGTGTTACGCGTGTGTGTATAGCTCTGCTTTCTCCCACTCCCTTTCATGGTCGTTCTTGAGAGGTGTGTGCCAAAGAATCTGCTTTTGGCTCAAAGAGATTTTCTTCTGAATCAGCACTTCTCTGCACTTGACTTCTGTGAAACATAACTATGAAAATTCACAAAGCTGCAATTGTAAAACTCGTTTTTTGAATGAACTGCAGCAAAACTGAACAGCAACATTGAAACTGCTTATGAGAGCTCTCTACCCATGACTTTATCGGTTATTATAATTTGCTCATGAATATGTTTTGTTAGCTTGCTTAATGGTTGTATATTAATCTGGCCTAGATTCTGGAAGGCTGGGCTTCACCACTTCCTTAAAGACAGGGTAAATATGTTGTTAGCTGTATAAAGTACAGTGTTCTGTCCATATCAACTGGGTTGTAGGCTTTTGGCTCTAGACTATGTATGCATGAAGGATAGCATGTTTCAACCTGTGTTTCTTTGCCCCCATCTTCATTGGTATTATATTAATGCATGATACAAGACACCGTGTGAACAGGATCTTGCCGAATGGTGCTTCTAAAGGGGAGTGCAAGTAGGTGAGTGCCTGCTGGTGTTAGAAAAACTTCAGCCTACCCTTCAGAGCAGTAGCAAGTGTCGATGTTGGGCTTGTCCTCACTCCTTCAGTGCATTTGTTGTGTGTTTCCACCTTGCTAGGCTTGGCTGTCTTTTTCAAACCAAAGGGCAAGGGTGTAACACAGTATGTCAGATGGGCAAATTAACTTGAGCCCCTCCTCCCGCGCTGAGCAAGGCAGATGTCAATAGGCTGGAGCAAGTTGAGCAGAGTGTTATGAAGATGGTCAGGGGGCTGAAGCACTTGTCTGGTGAGGAGAAGCTCAGGCAACTGTGTTACTTCAGCCTGGAGAAGAGGTGTCTCTGGGGTCACCTAATAGCAGCCTGCCTGTACCTACAAGGAGGTTATCAAGAAGATGGAGCCAGGCTCTTTAGCATGGTGAAGGGGGGAAAGATGAGAGGCAACAGGTATAAGCTGAAAGAAAAGAGGCTCAAAAAACAAAATACATGGAAAAACATATGGAAAAAAACTTTTCCTCACGAGGACAGTCAAGCAGTGAGACAAGATGCCCTGCAAAGCTGTGCTAGCTCCATCTTTGGAGATTTTCAAAACATGCTTGGATGTCATGGTTTAACCCCAGCCAGCAACTAAGCACCATACAGCCACTTGCTCACTACCCGCCCCCCCAGTAGGATGGGGGTGAGAATCAGAAGAGTAAAAGTGAAAAAACTTGTGGGTTGAGAGACAGTTTAATCAGTAAAGCAAAAGTCGCACACGCAAGCAAAGCAAGGAATTAATTCACCACTTCCCATCGGTAGGCAGGTGTTCAGCCATCTCTAGGAAAGCAGGGCTCCATCACGCACAACGGTTGCTTAGGAAGACAAACGCCATAACTCTGAAGTCCGCCCTTCCTTCCTCCTCTCCCCAGCTTTATATACTGAGCATGATGTTGTATGGTATGGAATGTTCCTTTGAGCAGTTTGGGTCTTCAGCTGTCCTGGCTGTGTCCCCTCCCAGCTTCCCGTGCACCCCCAGCCCTACTTGCTGTCAGGCCAGCATGAGAAGCTGAACAGTCCTTGACTACTTAGCAACAACTAAAGCCATCAGTATGTTATCCACATTATTTTCATCCCAAATCCAAAACATAGCCTCATACTAGCTTCTGTGAAGAAAATTAACTCTATCCCAGCTGAAACCAGGACACTGGACAAAGCTCTGAGTAACCTGGTCTGACCTCATAGCTAACCCTGCTTTGAGTTGGAGACTGGACTAGAGACCTCGTGAGCGCCCTTCCGACCGAAATGATTGTGTGGTCTTAACAGAAGTAAAAGGCTGGTGTGGACAAGTGAGCAGTCCAATGTAAAAAGTGACACCTAGGTGTCATGAGTTGAAATGCAGCTTATAAGGACTTTTAACAATCTTAGGTTTGGAGAAATCCTGCTGTCAAGGCTTTAATGATGTCAGTTTATCGCTCCCTCCCACCCCCCTCCCAGCTAGAGCAGAAGGCAAAATCATGGCTGCATGAAATACAGAGAAGGCAACACAAAGTTGGTAACGTTACTTTGGCTCCCTTCCTTGCAGTATAGCAAGTTGTGATTCTTGATAGAGCATGTAAGGGATTTATTTTGGAATTGTTTTCTTTTTGTCTACAGTCAGCAAGTGATCCATATAAATCCTTCTACTTCAAAACAAGCCAACAAAACATATATGCATATGCGTCTTGGTTAGAAATAACAAAATGTGCATGCTCTACGCTTGGTTCTGTAAATATTATCCAGTAAATGTATGGTAGTGATTTCTGTCATTCGTGTATTTAAGGGAGGACATGAGTTGTGTGCCCATTCATAAAAGTTGGATTGGCTGGAGAGTGTGAGAAATCCTTGTAAGTAGTATCTTTGTTTGTAGTTGTCCAGTTGACCAATGTAGGGGTTCAGTCTGAACCCAAGATGTTATTTTCCTTGATTTTTAAATTAATTTACTTCTTCTATCTTTCTTAAGTTAACATGTTTTCTGGATGCCACTTTTCTTCCCCTTTGACTTCCCTGGTTTTTATTCTTCCCTGTTTCAACTTCACATCTTTAAACTTTTCTTTACTAACAGGTTGATTCTGCTTTAGGATAATGGCAGGAAAAGTAAAGTGGGTAACTGACATAGAAAAATCTGTTCTAATAAACAACTTTGAAAAAAGAGGCTGGATTCAGGTGGCAGAAAATGAAGACTGGAATTTTTATTGGTAAGTACGTTAAAATACCAATTTCTGAATTTGTGAAATATTTTAATTTCTTCTGTTAATACCATTAGTAATATAACAAAATGCATATTTAAAAATAAGTGATGTGCACTCCTAAGAATGTAACATTGTTTTGTTGCTCCTGTAATTTCTTAGGCTATTTCTGGTCAAATATGTTCAGATTTGCATTGGTAGATTCCTGTATCTGTGCAGGCCTGCTAAAGTCATCGGGGTTCCTCAGGGCAGAAGATCCCATCTGCATAGACCTATTCCCATGCTACTGATCTCATGTATCTTTACAGTTTGCCAGAGGTTTTCTCAGAGAGTAGAAAGTCACTGACCTAGCAAGGTATCAATCGCTTCTGGGAACACCAATTGTAAAAAGCCCAGGGGAAAGACTGTACTCAATGTTGGGGGTTTTTTTGTTTTTGTTTTGTTTGTTTTGAAATGTGATACCTGATTTTATTCATATTTTTTGTATGCAGTAAGCAGAATTTTTCCTTTACTGTTGGCGGGGATTTGTAGCCTGAGGGGAGTCTTTGAATGTATCTTTTCCCAAAACTTTCTGATAACACAACATAAGCAAAACAATCCAAGAGTACACAGTTCCAATATATGATAAAACATTCTTCTATCGATGTAAAATTGTAAACAGGCTTGCCCTATTACCAGAGTCTAGGATCCTGTAAAAAAGGCCTTGAGAACTGTACTTTCCTTCTCCTTCATGATAATGATTTATGTGCAGACTAATTATTCAGCATTTCAATTCTGAGAGTGAATGTGAAATTAAATCAAGATAATGGTGAAAGGAGGAGAGTAAATAATCTAGCTCCTTATTTGGCATTTGTCTAATATAAGACTGTGAAATGCTGTCCTGGAATGCAGCAATCTATTAATTGGCAGAAACAATGCTCCTAAAGTAAACCAAACAATTTACTTTGTCCCTTTCAAATACAACAGAATGGTGGTTTATGCTGCCAAATGTACCCTTTGTGGACCACTTATATAAATGGGTAGGAATCTAGTAATCTGCTCATGGTTTTGAAATGCAGTTGGGAGTAGCAGTGGGGGAACAGGGCACTCATGGAAACTGTTGTGTGACTGGTTGTTTTGTTTTGTTTTTCTTCCTGAAATGATAATGTAGCAGACTGATGACTTTCAGGACATATTCTTAAATTACCAATGTGAGACATCATTCTTCATATCTATGGCCCTGCTCTTCTCTTCTGTGAAAAATGAAGTAGATAACTGATTTGATGACTTTGTCACTGCAGCCCTCTGATCTGGTGTTCACGGGAGTTTTTAGCAAGATCTCTGAATCACTGTTTTCAGTTCATATGCTTCAAGTCCTTTATAATCTAAATAGCAGGTAGTCAGTAGGAAGCTGGTTTTGTGGCTGTTTAAGAGGAAAGCTGAGTTTCCAGAGAGTGAAGTAATAGACTTAGAAAGATGCTTCGGTAGCATTTGGGTGCATATCAGCCATTTTGAGGCCCTGCTGGGAGTTGACCTGACTATCAGCAGAGTCCAGTAGGGCCAAGTTGTCATCTTCCTTTCCTCACTGTCTGCCCCAATTTCAGTAGTAGTAGTATAGGGATCGATAAACCTCCAGCAGTATTTAATTGGTTTTGCTAATAGAGGTTCAGGATATGTTGGATTGTCACTGCAGCAAAATATTATACTATAAAGACAAATGAGAGAGAAAAGAAGAAGTGAATATAACAAATAAAAAAAATTCAGCTTTGTCCCCCTGAGTTGTGTTTCTTGGAAGAAATCATTTGGTATCTGTCTTTGCTTTCAGGATGAGTGTACAAACAATCAGAAATGTTTTCAGTGTGGAAACTGGTTACCGCCTCTCTGATGACCAAATTGTCAATCATTTCCCAAACCACTATGAACTCACCAGAAAAGATTTGATGGTAAAGAATATCAAGCGATATAGAAAAGAACTTGAGAAAGAAGGAAGTCCTCTCGCAGAAAAGGATGAAAATGGGAAGTATATTTATTTGGGTATGTGGTTTTCATTATTGGCATGAATCTTTTTTCCTGTGTGGTCAATAACCTGGAATTGGCCTAGGTTTTCTGTGCATAAAGCACTTAACCTCTGAAGTGTTAGAACATTACAGTGGCTATCTTCAAATGCTCTGTCTGTCCCTGTCAAATAGGCTAAAGTGCTCTTTATCCTAAAACTGTTTGCTGCATTTTGCAAACCTAACAGCCTTCTTTCTCTGTCTTCTCCTTTTCCCTCCCCTCAAATCTGCCATTAGAGCATAGGGAAACACAAGAATAGGGAAAGTGATAAAAACAATAGCAGTGAACATTTCATACAAAATACTACATTTTCAAGGCTTTTCACAAGCCGTGTTTTGAAGGATAATGGCTGATATTTACAAATTGAGAAGCATAAAGGGGATGCCACTCATTCAGGATCTTTGTTGAAATTGGAGACAAAGCAGGAATAAAAGTTTGAACGTTTCTGTTTCATTGTCATATTACCATAGCACTAAGGCCCAATTTCTCCACTGTGTGCTTGCTAGTATTCAGCAGTATTCAAGGAGGAGCCCAAGTCCAGTTTGTATGCATGGAAGTTGTACTTAGACTTAGTTTTGTTAGTAGTAAGGTCCTTAAAGAAGCCTGAACTTAACAGGACAGCATTAGCTGAAGCAACATCGGATGAAGTGATAATGAAATTGTTGTTTTTAAATGTAAGGGTACAGAAATAGATTTGTAACTAGGCTCTTTGTGTTTGCAGGGGGGAGTCTGGGGGAGGGATTGGGTGGGTGGGTTTTTGTTAGTTTGGGGTTTATTGGTCTGTTTTTTAAAATTACTTTGAAGAGGAAAAAATTGTGGTATTAAGCTACTTTGCAATAAGATTAGTGGTGAAACCAAAAGGGCTCTGGAACGTCATGAGACAGGATTGGACTTTCTTTAATTCAAAAGAGAAAAAAGATCTGAAAATTTTATACTGGAGCAGAAACTAAAATAAACTTTTGCAGAGACACTCTAGACAGAACAGAATGCACAAACTGTTCAGAGGAGAAATTTGGGGGAAGTTGGAGAACAAGAAATAACTTCTAGAAAACAAAATTTAAAAAAAAACAAAAACCACAAAACAAACAAAAAGCCCCCAAAACCAAACCAGCAATAGACCAGGAGTGAGGAGAGTGAAGTAGTTTTGGAGGTCAGAAAGCACTGGAGTGAAACAGAGATGGGTCTATGTTGAGTTGATTTACATCTTGGGAATGTGGAATGAAAGCACTGTTCATCCATGTAAGAAAGAAGCAGTTCTGTGTGGATGGAAATGGGGATAATCTGATAGCAAAGAGCGAGAAATGCTTTACTTCAGATTTCAGTAAGCCTGGTAATACTGATTGTGAGAGCAAATAAGAATGACTAATGGGAGTTACATGGAAATAAAACTACCACATCCAATGGGGAAGCAACATCAACACTAACATTTTTGCATGCACAAAGGATGATAAGGTGGTTAGCAGAATGGTAACAGCTGACGTAGGAAATTGAGAAAGTTTGATAAAGTTAAGTTGGAATGGTATATAATACTCTCATTTCACAACATGTAAACAGAAGAAGAAAATTGATTCATGTGAATTAAAGTATTAATCTGAAGTTAGCAGCATGCATTGTTTTGCAATTGTTTTATAGAATAGACTCATAGAATAGTTGGGGTTGGAAGGGACCTTTAAAGGCCATCTAGTCCAACACCCCTGCAATGAGCAGGGACATCTCCCACTAGACCAGGTTGCTCAGAGCAACCTGACCTGGAATGTTTCCAGGGATGGGCCATCTACCACCTCTCTGGGCAACCTGTGCCACTCTTTCACCACCCTCACTGCCAAGAATTTCTTCCTTACATCTAATCTAAATCTGCCCTCTTTTAGTTTAAAACCATTACCCCTTCTGTCACAACAGGCCCTGCTAAAAAGTCTGTCCTCTCATTCTTATAAGCCTCCTTTAAGTACTGGAAGGCTGCAATAAGGTCTTCCCAGAGCCTTCTCTTCTACAGGCTGAACAACCCCAACTCTCTCAGCCTGTCCTCATAGGAGATGTATTCCACCCCTCTGACCATTTTTGCGGCCTCCTCTGGACCTGCTGCAACAGGTCCATGTCTTTCCTGTGCTGAGGGCTCCAGAGCTGGACGCAGTACTGCAGGTGAGATCTCTCCAGAGTGGAGTAGAGGGGCAGAATCCCCTCCCTCAAACTGCTGGCCATGCTGCTTTGGATGCAGCCCAGGATATGGTTGGCCGCCTGGGCTGTGAGTGCACATTGCCAGCTCATGTCCAGCTTCTCATCCCCCAGTACCCCCAAGTCCTTCTCGGCAGGGCTGCTCTCAATCCCGTCATCCTCTGATATTGATATCGGTGGTTAAAGTTTAAGTAAAAACTACAAACTAGAATTTAAATGAGATAAAAAGCAACATGAACCTTTATAGAGGTGGATCATGCCAGACTGGAAAAGTGAAAAGACATGAAAATTTTTTTTAGCCTGCATGTGCCAATAGCCTTATCAGATATAGTCTCCTTAATTGTGCACCTTTTTTTTTTTTCTCCCTAACTCAGATTTTGTTCCTGTTACTTTTATGCTTCCTGCTGCTTATAATCTCTTTGTTGAAGAATTCAGAAAAAATCCCTCCAGCACTTGGATTATGAAACCTTGTGGCAAAGCTCAAGGAAAAGGAATATTTTTAATCAATAAACTCTCCCAAATTAAAAAATGGTCTCGAGATAGCAAAACATCTTCGTAAGTTCTTAAAACCCAAACCCTTTATTGTACTTCCTATAATCAGATGAACCACATCAACGTGCTAATTGTATGATGCATGGGAAAAGTATTCCATTATTATTGCTTTGTCATTATATAGTTAGTTTTGCATTTAATCTCAGTTGTTATCTGATTTCCTCCTTCAAACAGGTTTTAATACAATTTGGGTTTTTTTATGAGGAGGTACAAAGAACTGTTCAATTAACTATTCTTTATAAAAATACTTTCAGTGTTGTTGGGGAAAAAATTGCACAAAAATAAATTGTTCTGCTTCACAGTATTAAATAACAGGAAGGAAGAGAAAAATCTTTCCTTAAGCAATTTCAATAATTATTTACTATATATTGATTCACTTTTTAAAGTAGTACAAAGGAAGAATGCATTTATATGAAATAAATACATTATCCATTTGGAGCACAAAATATTACACCTCATGTTGGTGATCTACTTCCAAATGGGTGAAACAGGCTAGCAATCTGTGTTTTTTCTCTGACTAGTAAACGTTTTGATCACACAACTAATGTTGTTTTTTTCCTGTCATAAAGTGACTGGCTGAGTATCACTTGAGTCTTTCTTTTTTTTGTCTTCTTTTTTTTCTGTTTGGCTTGGAATCTGAAGAATGTCACAATCTGAAGGTTTCATCTTAGCTTTTCACAGTGGTTTGCAATCACACACCAAGCATAAATACAAATATTCTAGGAGTATAAGACCTTGACTAATGAAGGTAATGTAATATATACTCTTTGCTTGTCTGAACCATGCCAAGCTCTATATGCCATTCTGAATGGCTCAGTCAGCTGCTCTGTTAACTTCAAAACTGAGTTTAAATGGTTAATTGATCTTGGTCATCTGTTTAGTATTTTTAACTTTTGGTATATAATGCCTGATGCTAAGTGTGTATTATTAACCACTAATACTTTATACATTGTCTTGGCAAAAGAGGCAAGGTTTCAATCCAAAATTTACAGACTGCTTCTAAAGAAGAAAAAGATGTATCAGATTGTATCACTGCAATTGTCATGTTCTGAAACATGATTTGTGTTTTTCAGATTTGTATCTCAGTCTTCCAAAGAAGCCTATGTGATTTCTCTCTATATCAACAATCCATTACTTATTGGTGGAAAGAAATTTGATCTTCGTCTATATGTTTTAGTATCTACATATCGTCCCCTGAGATGTTACATGTAAGGTTGCATATATTTGTATTTTGTTTTGAAAGAATGTTTAATGCAGTCAAAATAATGTTGTGCTTGTTGCACAAAGAAGTTTAACGTGTACATGGTATCCTAGGATGCTCTTTTCCTTATTTCTTATTGGGGTTTAACACATTCTAATGACTTTTTGCATTTAAGGTATAAACTTGGATTTTGCCGGTTTTGCACAGTAAAATATACACCAAGTACAAGTGAATTGGATAACATGTTTGTACATCTTACAAATGTTGCCATTCAGAAACATGGGGTAAGTGTACTGAGTTCTTAGGTGATTTTTTGTAGCAAGACTGGTTTTCTTAAATTGTCCCAAAAATTTGGAATAAAAATGTTTCATTTGTCATATTCTTCACCATCTTACAATTAAAATACTTCAACTTGAACTTACAAATAAATAAATTTCAGCAGACTGCAGATCAAAAGTATGCAAGGTAATGAGTTGCAGCTCTGTAATAGACTCTGATATCTTCAGTATTGACTCGCAGTAGTTGAAAGCAGGGTTGTTTTTTTTCAAGTCTCCTGTCATTTAAATGCTAATATGCTCACTTAGCAATTGATTCGGTGAGCAGTGGAATTAATGAAGTCTGGTTCCTGTGGATTCGTATTTTATAACAGCACTTTAATATCACCTTCCCGATCTCCCCTTCCCCCTCTCTCTCTTCCATGCAGTTAATTCAGCTTTCCTATTTCCAGCACTTACTCATCACAGTACTTTCCAGCTGCTTCTTATGTTTCCCCTCCTGCCCCCACCTTCCTTTTCTGGGTTAGAAAGGGAACGTGCAGTTGTGAGCTTGGAGATAAATGTTTGCTGCCTGGCCAGCTGGTGGCTTCCTCTTGAACGGACGAAGATGGAGTTCTGCCTGCAGAACAGTTCTATCTTGTAATTTGCCATTGATATTCATAAAACGTGTGGAAACCTGATAGCTTTGACAGGACTCCCCTATGTCAAAATAGGCTGAAATTCACCAGTGGGAGGAAAGGCTAGTGGGTCAGGGGTGACATGAACAGAGGGGCATACAGTATCGCTGCCCAAGCCTTGTTTCTTCAGGGAATCCACTTGATGATGATGACTGTCCCTTTTGCGTTTTTAGCGGATGTCTGTGATTTATAAACCCTGCCTCTGTTACAGTAATTAAAACTCTATTGTTGCACTTCCTAATTTCATAGGTTTTATTTTAAGAGTATGGAAAATAAACGTGTATGTACATACACATACAGTCATGCATATATATTCATATGTGTATCTACATACACTCACACACAAGATAGATATACTGCATCTTAAATTGCAACCTTGCATAAACGTGCCTTGTCTGTTACTATTCTGTAAGATGTGTAGCATAGCAGAGCTGTTTTTAACCAGATATTCCTGTAACAACAATGTGAATTGTAAATGTCACTTACAGTGGTAGTTATAGACCAGGGTAGGTGTCTAAATATGGCATTTATCAGTACTACAAACATTTTCTTGTTCAGGTGCTGATTTGTGAAGTGCTTCAAACGCTTCATGGCTTGACGGGGCACACTGAGAATTAGTTGTGGTGAAAGCAGATCCCATACAACTTAGAGCATAAATCATGGTGCTGTTGCCAGTAGCAGTGAACAAGTGAGGCATGTAATATGTTGCCTATCCCATTACTATGCACGCTTTCATCTTCTCTACCCATTAAAGAATGGCTTTCAACATTTCTCCCAAATAAAAGTAGAAATGAAAGCAGTGGTGAGGTCACTTTGAGAGAAGAAAGGACAACAGAAATGGGTATAGTAGCAGCAGCTTAAAAATGTGGAGTCATTACTAGAGTATTTGAAAAACGTTTTAGAAATTCTGAATCACTAATATCTGTTGAGTTTTGCATAAAGTGAGAAAAGTTTGATGTAAAGCCACGCTATCCATCCTATCCATCCTTCTGTTTTAAACATGACTGTAACTTTGGAGGCACGTAGGCTGTACAGCTTAGTTTTAGAAGAACCTAATTTGAGCTGTCAAGTGATTTATCAAAATTATGTGAAGTCTGGAAAAACTTTTTAAGTTCTAGGTGTTAATCTCTCCTCTAAGCCCTACATGAACCATAGAGTTCCAGTGTGTTTGTAACCTACAAGCTCATGGGTAAACATCCCTAATTTGAAAAAAGCGTACAATTCAGTCTTGGCAGAGGGAAAGGGTAAAATGAAAGAAGGAAGGTAATCAAGTATACCCGCCGTAATGTTTGTGCTGGAAAATACAGTTCTAAGTCATTATTCACTGCATGTGTAATACAAACAAAACAACAGTAATTCTTCTACTTAATTATTTTCAGTTAGTGATCTTCTAAGTAGCCTGCAATATTCTCCTTTGGTTTAATATTTTTAATTAAATAGCTGTGATTGTGTAAAGCTCTAGCCAGTTGCAATCTATTTTGATTTGAGTACTTGTTCTGAAATGCAAAGAGAGTTGAAACTTTGATCTTCGTTCCCTTGCTGGAATCTGGTCTCAAGACATTTTTTCTGTGCAGCAAGTCCTGAGAACCAGGTTTCAGATCTTTATTTGTACAGTCCAGTTTTCCAAATTTACTAAGAGGGGAGCTGTAGAAAAAGCCTAAAAATAAATAGAGACTTCTCTGACCTCATCTTAGAGGACGACAGATTTCGTTCCTCTGACAACTTTTTTTCTGCTCTGTGCTTTCTGTGTTTTGTAATTTAGCAGGAATACAATAATTAATTCTTAGAAATGCTCTGAGGAGAACCTTTATAAAGGGACAAAGCATTTGTTTTGAGGGTTGTTCGAGGGATGAATGTCTGTCTTTCCATCAGTAAGAATACCCTCAGTTTGCTTTTGTCTTTCCATTTAAAGAGAATATAGTGCAGAGCCTTGATAGCCTCTGAAAATACAAATATAAGGTAACCTAATTTTTTCCTCCTGTTCTGATTCAGTAGCACCTAGTGTTTTTTCTATATCAAAGTACTGAATTAACTGAAAAATTAACCTTTAAAAATAACTCACGTGTCGTTTCAGTGTCCTCTTGAATGTAACTGTTGTCAGTAGCACCATTAAGAACATACCATGTTTGCCTTTTGGGAAACAAGTCACATTTTAAATGAATAAACACAGACAAGCACTTTCAAGTGCTGTATTTTAGAACAGCAAACTTCAGTGAAATGTAACTATCGCTCACTTAATTATTTCTCCCTTAACCCCAGAAGAGAAAAAAAGTTAAATTCTTTCTTTTCACGTTTTAAAACTTGTATTTCCCAATCATAAATTATGTTTTACTATGAAACTGTCAAAGTACAGTTGTGAGTTTTTTTCATCTAAGAAAGATTTATTACTTGATTTGCAATGTGTGTTACAAACATATGCAGCTATAATAAAAGCAGTTGTTTATATAGAGGGCAGTTCAAAGTAAAGCTGAAGTTTTCATAAAGCTGTAAAATAGAGTAAAAGCAACTTGCTGAGTTTGTTTTTAGAGCAATACTTGTATGTAAGCATAAGTGGGCTTTTTGTGTGAATGGAACAAAACTGATGAAAAACTTCAAAATCTTGGACTGAACTAATTCCTTAACTCCTCAGGATGATTACAATCATATCCATGGAGGCAAGTGGACAGTGAGTAACTTACGCCTGTATCTGGAGAGCACCCGTGGAAAGGAAGTCACAAACAAATTATTTGATGAAATTCACTGGATAATTGTGCAGTCACTGAAGGCTGTTGCGGTGAGTACTGTTCCTGGAATGCTGCCAGCAATAGCATTATGGCTGCAGGTTTCTCATAACCATGAAAGTGAATTTGCCATCAAAACCTCTAAAATCTATTTCCTGCTTTTTGAGTGATGGTATTGATGCTGATTTCTGCAATTCTCTTATCTCTTGATTTCTCTGAGCTGAGTGAACTTGAATCTTGGGTGGTGAGCTATCTGTGCATATTTGAAGAAGTGAATGAATCTTTTTCCTCAAGGGCTCTGTGAACTATTTAATATGACTTGATACTGCCCTTGTGAATAGTATTAAGCTCTGCCAAGGTGCATGATGTCATTTCAGCAATAGCAACTGTGTCAAAGAAAAAATAGCTCCGGAGGACAATTTATCAAGGAAAACATAAGGGGTTTAGTTCAGCAGAGTTACATAACTTACTTTCAGCTCTTTTATACACGAGTCACTTGGTTATCATGACTTTTATTTTAAAAAAAAGGAAAAAAAAATTACCGATCAATCCTCTGCTTGAGTGACTTCCTAGTGTTTGGATAATGATTATATCAGAGACTAGGTATCACTCTGTGCATCAGCTGGGGTAACTGAAGAGCTCACTCTCCTGTTCCCAAGTGCATGGTCCTGTCACCTCTTTTGCGTTTGTCCTGGCACCATCGAGAGCTGAATCAGCTCCCTCGCCCAACAGACAATTATTGTCATGCTTTATTGATGGGTTAGTATTCTGCCAGTGTAATAAGCTGGATCAACCACACTGAAGGACCGGATGAACACCAGGATCAGCAGGAGAAAGAGGGACAAGGTCATGAAGCTAGGATCAGTGGGAGGTGGGGAAGTGTGGCTCAACTCAGCCTCTGCAATCATATTTGAAACCAGATGTGAGAAGAAGAGGGATTTAATCCAAATGTTAGTGAAATTTTAGAAGCAAAGAGAAAAAAGGGTTGAGAATTCTTGAGCATGAAACATTTTGGGCCTCTGTCTTTCTGACAATGGCAAATGTAATGAGAGATACTTGTTCCTCCTTCCCCCTCTCACTCCCTGAAGAACTGAAAAGCTTTCATTATTAGTCTAGGGGAAAACATCTCACTAACCTGATACAAAGGTTTCTTTAAAAGATCTGATGAGATTTGCATAGAAGAAAAGTTTTACCGTGCATACTACAAATGTTTAGCAGATGCTGGAAAACTACCAATCCTCTAGAGGTTGTGCATCCGTCTCTCTTGGCTTTCTGGATCATAGTTGGCTTGAGCTAATTATGATTTTAAAATGTATATGGTAATTGTTTGACCTCAAATTTATGCATAGTTACAGCAGCAGAATAAAATAAATGTCTTTGAATAAGTTTTCTTTTTCTGAAGTTTAAAGAATTCACGATTACATGAAGCTGTGTTATGTAAATTTTAAACCTTCCTGATTTCTCCTGATGTGTGCAGGCTTTAAATATTGTTATTACTTTTGCAAAATATGAAAACACTTATTTTCAAGCTGGAAACATAATGGAGAATTAGTCTAACTAAGTACTTGAGATTAATGCAGTCATTAGTATTGAAATATTTATTTCCAGGTTGGAAAAAAAGGACAATCCTGAACTTACTATTTAGAAAGCTTATATTAGAGTTACAACACTGAAAACTGTTGTAGAAGATTCATAACGTAATCACATGTGTTTTCTAGCAAACCAAGTATGTATTCAGGTTACTTAGTAAATTGTTGATTTACTATTTGCAATTGTTGATTGAATACATATTGTTGGCTTTTTTTTTTAGCCTGTAATGAATAATGATAAACACTGCTTTGAATGTTACGGATACGACATTATCATTGATGACAAGCTTAAACCATGGCTAATTGAGGTAAAGTTACATACAATACAGGAGAAAACTTCCTCCTCATTTTGCAGAATAAAACTAACTAGATTTCAATGTAGTCTTTCCTCTTTTGAAACAGTATCTTTTGTTCCTCAGGTAAGTGGATAAGAAAAATGTTGGAAGGTACAACAGGCCATGTGATGACCAAGCTGGCATGTGCTTTTGTTTCCTATTTGTTTGGTGTTTCTATTTGTTTGTGGCTTTCTGTTTTGTCTTTAAATCCAGTGCATCCATACTATTGGACTTCAGAGGCAGCCTGAATGGTAGCAGCCCTCTTAAATACTGTATCACTAGCTGGAAAACTGGCATTGGCTCGATGGAGCATACCATCAAACTTAAGTTTTAAATGCTGCTATGGCCTTATGTTGCAGGTTGGGAGGAAGGAAGAGGGTCACATGTAGGACAGTTGGGATATTTGGAAGATTTGGGTTTTTTTCACATAAATTTCTCTTTAGTGTATTAACTTTGGATCTGTATGTTCAACATAAATTTTGTCTAGCCCTCTTCCTTCTCAATCTAATTGGAAGAGAAAGAACAAAGGTAAATGGACTTTATTTAAAAAAAAAAAAAAACAACCAAAACTGTTTATTGTTCTGATACCAATTCTCCATAATAGATGTAGAGCACAAAAGATATGTTAAATCAGCCCCAGTTTTAATTAAAACAAGATGCAGTGTAGTGCTTTGACTAGAGAGCACATATATATTTCTCCAGCTCACACTGTTCTCAACAGGGAAGAACTCAGATTCTAAGAACATAAACAAAAGCTGTTTACCTAGAAGAAACCCACAGATTCCTGTATATGACAACTGTTGGAGCAAACCAGGCAAATTGTAAGCACTGAAATTTATGGTTTTGGTATCCATGTAAGCTTAGAAAATTAAACAAAAATCTATGTCTTTTCTGAGTAACCCTGGTAAATCTAGTATCAACAAAAATCTTCAGGCTGACACTGCAGACACTTAGTGGTATGTTGCTTTTGTTTTTAAGCAAAAAGAAAAATGCCCAATGGGGGATTCCCTCCAGTGTCTGAGGAACTGAAAGATGTGCTTTGAGACGCTGAGTCTCTATTTCCCAAATAGTACATATAGTCATCACACATGCTGTTTGGAGAACTATATAGCACTCAAAAAGTTGACGCTGACTTTTTTTTTCTTTTGTAGGTTAATGCTTCCCCTTCTCTTACTTCCAGTACTGCTAATGATCGCATCTTGAAGTATAATCTTATTAATGACACGCTTAACATTGCTGTGCCTAATGGGGAAATTCCAGACTGTAAATGGAATAAGTCTCCACCTAAAGAGGTTCTTGGCAACTATGAAGTCTTGTAAGTTTCATCAATGTTATATATAAATGAAAATGATTTTCAGTCACCTCACTTTCTTAATGTGTAATGTAGACCACAGAGATAAGGTGAACTTCATTCTGGTGTGAAAAATGGGCACAAAGTACCACTTCATCTTTTTGGAGCTGCAAGAGCAGCGCTGGAGGTGGGAGTACGTTAAAGTAGAGTTGCCTCACCTCATCTCCAGAGGGAATGTTACTTGTTTGGTAAGCCCCTGCCTGCATGTTCTGAGCTCCCAACAGCTCGATTTGAGGGACAGAGGCAAAGAGAGTGTTTGCCTTTTATATGTGTAGAACTTTAACTGTATCAAGTGTAATATATAGATGGTAGTTAAATAGAAATAATAGCTATTTGATACAAATTTTCTCTCGGTTCATAGAAATGATGCCACTTGACTCCTGTAATTCATGGATGTTATAATAATGAGTTGTCAGATATCTTTTTAAATTCCTGAATCTGTATTACAAAGGGAGAAATGAAGGAGACTGAGATCTTTCTATCTTTATATTGGAGTGTCTGAAGGATTTATGTAGGATTGATTGGTCTTATGCAGAGGAACACTGATTTAAATACCTTATTGATGATACAGTTTCTTGTATTTTTTTGAGAAAATGTTCAGATAGGTTCTCTAGTACTAGAGGTACAGTTGTTCAGTATGTCAGGAATGCAGTTATGTACCTAGTCGATCCACTAGTTCATACTGATCTTAATTACTCTTTATATATACTAGTAAAGACAGTTAAATATATGTGTATTGGATGATTTAAGTTTTAATGAATGTTATATACATGTGTGTATATATATGGTAGCTGTGAATACCTATACAATAGTGTAACTAAGTATATATTATGATAGTTCTACAAAATCTTGTAGTATCTTTTGATAATTACACTTATGCATCTATAGCCAATTTCTGCTTGGAATTTGTGTAGCAGCTGAGAGGTAAGTATATACTGAGGTTATCTGAGGCCACAGTGGGCTTAGATATTTAAAGAACTACTTGTCACTGTGGTTAAGTATTACAAAATACATGTCATCAAATGCATTTAATTTAAGC
>NW_010532589.1:0-10513 GCF_000687285.1 Phaethon lepturus | reverse complement strand
TTCCCTACTCACCCTCTGATGCAAGAGTGGAGTTTTTTAACACTGCAGCTAACAATCCTCTGTTTGAAGCAATAGCTTAAGACTTTATTAAAACTGCCAGCAATCTGATGTTCCTGCTTAACCACAGACCAATGTAGTAAGGAGAAATAGAGAAGTACGTGTGAAATTTCACAAGCATAAAATTTCACAAACTCAGGAGTATAACCAAAGCTGCCAGATGATTTGTTCTGTTCAAAAAGTAGCTGAAGATATTTCAATTGATCTGTACTGTAACATCATGTGGTAATATGTTTCCTGTATCAAACTATGCAGCTGTAAACCTATATGTAGAACAGCCTGTATTAAATTAGTGCTAGATATTAACCCACTCTTGTTTGCATAGTGAATAGCAGGACAAGGCATTGAACAGGTTCTCTTATTTTCAGATACGATGAAGAGATGGCGCAAAGTGATGGGCCTGATCGTGACTTGCGAAGTCGTTCTGGGCAATTCACTGGAGTAAAAGGAAATCGTGTGAGAGATTCAGGAAAGCCTGTACTAACCACCTGGAAGTGATAACAGAAAAAGCAGCTGCACTCTTGGTAGGAAGACATCATGAACAAAAATGCAGTTTTTGAACAGATTCCTCTATTTTGCTGCATTGCATGTGGGAAATATTAGAAGAAGACAATACAGCCTTTGAAAAGAAGTGAAACAAACACTGTAAAAACAGGAACTGTACTAGACATACACTGACTTGATGACTATTACAATAATATATATAATATGTATGTATATATATTTTTATGTATATACATATATATGTATATACACACTTTGTATAAACACATATTCTCTCAGTAATGATTAAGAACTTCATAAAGATGACAACTCAAAATATCCATTCTGAAAGAAACCCCTTACTGTTCTGGATATAATTTTCTTATAGTAGTCTGTCCCTAACTCCCTATAATAAATGAGGTTGTGGATTCTATAAGGGTGGTAGTGGTGAGTGTTAATATTGTCACAATGATGGTTCAGATTCTTACTAGTAAAAGAAGAGTAACTAGAAAAAATAGCAATACGTGGAGTTGAGGCTATTGTCAGTTAATGCAGCTAATGATTTATAACCAATATTAAGAAATTGAACAGCAACTTCTCTTTATATGCTGAGGGGTTTTTTAATTTAAGTGTTTTGAGCTGCTAACTCTTTAAAGGTAGAAAGTTTCATGGACTGAGGGAGTGTTTCAAATGGTATATTGATGCATTATTTCCCTAGCCATCAATTTTTATTTCAAGATAATGCATGTCTGTGGAAAAACAGACAGAACAACTACATACTGCAATAAATCTCATTGCTTGAAGCCAACGATAAATCCTTATTTGCATCAGAATTTCTCAGTGCATTTATGCATGTATGTAAGTACAATATCTGTATTTTTGTATATTTTGTGTGCACTGTAAGAAAAATATCGCTGCATGTGGTAAGCTATTTGTGGTAGCTCTGATAACAAAAGTTGTGATGATTAGCTACCAACATATATAAAGCAGAAGTTAAAAATAGGTATTTCAGTCTTCGAACAGCAGAGCATACAAATAAACTAGTTGGATCTGTGATTGGCTCTTGCTTCCACTTGCATTTCCACTAGTTATTGGGAGGTTATTTATAAATGTCAGTGTGCAGTCTGGTTGTCGATATTCTCTTTCCTCCTCCTCCCCCCCCTTTTTTTTTTTTTGATGGTGGAGTATTGTGGAGAGAAGGTCGAAGGAGGCTGAGAGTTGCAAAGGTCCATGTAACCATAGTACACTCTAATCTGGATGCCACTAGTGCAGACAACATGCACCATAGAAAATGTCAGTCCTTTTCCTGCTTTTGAAGGTCCTCCTAGAAGAGGGCAGCTGCTCGCAAACTGCGGCTTTTGGGACAGTCAGTGCCGATGACTCTCAGTCTGAACATGATCTGGCAAGAGCAGTTTGGGCTGGGGAGGGAGGGCAGATGTGCGCTGGTCTGACCAATATCCTGACACATGATCTGGGATTCATCCTTGCAATAAAGAATGAAATATGTAGACTGAATGAGTCACTCCAAGTGTAATCCTCATCTTGATTAATCTTGTAATTTCCATTAAAAGAAAGACCAATATCCAAGTGAGTCTCGGGTCATCAGACTTGAATCTTCTCACTGGCCTCTACAAAAGCGTATTCAAGTTGGCTTTTGAAATAAGGCTAAGGATAGTAAAGCTCATCTAAGTTCCAGGTCTCATAGTTTTTGATATTGGGGTTTTGTGTTTGGTTTGGTTTGGGGTTTTATTTTAGTTCCTAAGTGTGAGTCTTGCTTGTATATTTGAACCTTAACAGGTAAGCTACTCTTAAGTAGATGTGTGGTTAGATACTAAGTGTTGTTTTAATGATGTGATATTTAGTGGGCAGATGTTTCCGGCTTTACCCCCCAACTGTCTGTTGGGGGTAAAGTAGGAAGTAGTGACAGCCTTAGGAACTATGAGACTGCAGTAAATAGTATTTTGTAGTATGGTTATATTTCTTACAGACAGGCAACACGACAAGGGTGCTCTGATAGAAGGGGAATGGAGCTTTCTCTCACTTTTGTTTCCACTGCTTGTAATTAATTTCTTTACTAGCTTGGGCAAAGGATGTTGTTGTAGCATTGTTCTATCATAACAGTAGCACTAGCAAGGATGGCTACAATAGAATGATTACTCCTTCCTCTATCTTCTTTCCTGTTCGTGCAGCCTACACTGGTGGGACTTTATAGGAAAGACGTATATTGACATATGCAGATTCTGGTAAAAAACCCAACTTCACACTGTTACTTTTTGAGCATGTAGAAGTCATAACATACTAACTGAGCTGGAGTGACTTTCAGTCTCCCTTTTGGGAAGGGTTAATGTGAAAGCAAGACCAGGTCTGGGTTATTAGGATTTATTGCTGTAGAAGGCTTTGGAGACTTAATCCAGGGAATGCTTTTTAGCTGTCAATTCACAATGATCCAAAACTGATGGTAGCATCTAAGTAATCTTGTTCTTCCAAACTTGTTTGTAAGTAGTATTCGTTGTTCATAGAATCATAGAGTCTTTGGGTTGGAAGGGACTGTTAAAGGCCTTCTAGTCCAACACCCCCCTGCAATGAGCAGGGACATTTTCAACTAGACCAGGTTGCTCAGAGCCCCGTCCAACCTGACCTGGAATGTTGCCAGGGATGGGCCATCTACCACCTCTCTGGGCAACCTGTGCCACTCTTTCACCACCCTCACTGCCAAGAATTTCTTCCTTACATCTAATCTAAATCTGCCCTCTTTTAGTTTAAAACCATTACCCCTTGTCCTATCGCTACAGGCCCTGCTAAAATGTCTGTCTCCTCTTTCTTCTAAGCCCCCTTTAAGTACTGGAAGGCTGCAATAAGGTCTTCCCAGAGCCTTCTCTTCTACAGGCTGAACAACCCCAACTCTCTCAGCCTGTCCTCATAGGAGAGGTGTTCCAACCCTCTGACCATTTTTGTGGCCCTCCTCTGGACCTGCTGCAACAGGTCCATGTCTTTCCTGTGCTGAGGGCTCCAGAGCTGGACGCAGTACTGCAGGTGAGATCTCACCAGAGTGGAGTAGAGGGGCAGAATCCCCTCCCTCGACCTGCTGACCACGCTGCTTTGGATGCAGCCCAGGATGCGGTTGGCCGCCTGGGCTGTGAGCGCGCATTGCTGGCTCATACCCAGCTGTTCATTCCCCAGTACCCCCAAGTCCTTCTCGGCAGGGCTGCTCTCAACTCAATGGTGTCTTTACAGCTAGGCAGCAACTTGAATCAGAGCCTGCAGAACACAGACATTGACAAGACAGAATAGAAATGGCATTACCTGTAATATTACTAATACTGAATATTCTTATTTAATTGTTTGGGGGTTTTCTAATGGCTTGGAAAGGGTCAACTCATTTGAGCTTGCACTCTTATTACTCAATATAATAATCTATTCCAGTCCTGAAAAATTGTCATCATGTTAAATCAGTGGAAGTCTTACTATTGCTTTCAAAGAATAAGGATTTCTGTTCCAGTGCGTAGCAGATATATTTCATTCACATACAGTATTTCCAGAGCAGTATTTTAGATGGAAAATATTTTTGTAGCACAGCTATCAATTTGAAACAAGCAAATCCTTCTCTTTGGCCACTGTAATATTGGGAAAGCATATTTCAAACACTTGAGGATGAAATATCTCTGTAAAATACCAGGGGGAGTGGGGAAGCCCTGATAGGAATCTTTGACTGTGTAGTACTTAAATCTCAGAACTAGAATTTAGATTTCAAATATTGATGTCGCATTTTACACAGTTATATCTCCAACCAATGTATTGCTAGTAATTTGTCCTGCTGACCCAAACATGAATTCAGCAATGTGATGTTCTTCTTTAAAGAGCAAGAAGTCAAAGAGAATGCAGATACAGTGACCCTCTCTTCCTGATCTCATTCCACTTTCTTTTTAAAAACAATAGACTAGTGATTAGTGCTTTCTTCTCATTTCCTTTTCCAACAGCCTTTTTGCAGAGGTTGAAGTTTGAAAGCCTAACTGTATTTTCACTTCTAATACATGAAAAACCTATGTATGGAAAAGGAGTTTTAAGGAACAAAACTGAAATGAAATGAGATGCTAGATGACTAAGCTTGGCTTTCTGATTATCAGTAACAAACCCCCAAAAACCTGTAAGCAAGCAGGATGTCTTCCTGTTCTACGAAGAACTTGAGGCCTCAATGTACATCAGTGAAATGTTCTTGACAAAGTCAAAATTAGGAACCTCCATTGCTATGTAAAATCTGTTTTATCTGCGTAAGACCTGTTGAAAAATACAATGCTGCTTTGAAGGAATTTGAATAAGGAAAGTGTCATGTTCTGTGTGAGCTGGAATGAGAGTTTGCTCTGTGCATGAAGCAGCTTGTCTGCAGACTCAGAAAGAGGAGGATGATGGGGAACCAAAAGCAGTCATAGCTAATATTTCTGGGGAAGGGGGAGGAGGGCAGTATGTGGATATCACCCTGTGAGATGCTTGTTTGTACACGGCCTTGAAAGGTAAAGGTGAAAACCTGGTAAGGAAGAAGAGAAAGTGGAAATGAAAACTTTTAATTGCCTACTCAGGGGTAAAATCTTAAACTTTTCACTCCTGCCTCCTTAAATAAATTTGTTGCTGTAGTAGGACAGAACTAATGGTACAGAGTGGTGTACAAACTGATAACAGCCTGGGACATGCTCTGCTGTCGTCTGGAACTGAGGTGATTAGAGAGATGTGTGCACCACTTGGGGCATGCATCTACTGTAGGAGTTAGGGTGAATTGACTTAATGTGTGATGATAGCACGTATAATAAAAGATGTTAAACCTTGTGTGGGTGCTCTCATTCAAAGGTAAGGTAGCTTGTTTTGCTGGAGCCTAATTCTCCAAAAGATTCAAGACTGTTTTACCTCTGACTGAGAGGGCTTAAGTGGGCTTAAATCTGAGTGACTGCAAGCAGACAAGCTCTTAGTTCTGAGTAACTTTAACTGTGGCCCTAGGCCAATCATCCTCCAAACACATCTGACTGTAGGGTAAAGAAACTGTTTTGGCTTTCAGTGGAGCAAAATAAATCAGAAATAACAGTTCTTAAAAGTTCTGACTTTGGCTAGTGTAATAACTTGCCAGGCAGAGCTAAAATAAATGTGCGTCTCAGTCCTAGAATACTGTTCTTCATATGCCCAAGTGATCACTGGCATAACGACAGTATTGTATGAAGAATTAAATAGACAAGCTCTAAACAGCTACGGGAATTGTTATAATGACATCAGTGTAGAAGGAGCTTATTGCTAGGGCTGAATAGTGAGGCTTGCTTCCTGGGCACTAACCTTTCTCCCTATTAATTCTTTGACATGGAAGGAATTAATAAGATTCCCGCAGAATAGCTTCTTTATGTGGCTTTAGGAACTTAATTAGAATAGAAGAAACAGCATTATCCCTAAAGCTACTTTGTTGCTCTTGGCTTTACAATAGAACTTCTGCCTAAAATGTCCCTGTCTCCTGATTCACTTCCTGCTATAAACTTAGCAAAACAATAGGCATTTCACAGAAGATACATAGTCCTGCATTTCAGCTGCAGAACATGTCAGGCAGAGCTCATTTATCTCTAGTAAAGGAAGGGCTTTACTCTGTCGTTATAAACTAGTGCTGTTGCTGAAGTAGTTACTGTTCAGTTTAGGTAGGTGGAAGGAACAGAAGGCAACTTACATTTTGTGCCTGCTTTATTAAAATAGCTCATTCAAGCCTTCAGGTCAGTGGGAAGGACTCAGTGCCATCTGATGCATAGGTATCATAACACTGGTGTCGATAGCTAGCTATGCTAACCTGTAGGGTTCCTTAACAAAAACAAACAAAAACTTTATTCCTCTATTCTTTGCAGAGAATAAATTAAATGTGTATAGCTGGGAAAAGCTGACTTTAGCCACAGTTTTGCTCAAAATTTGATTATTAAGAGGAAATAGGAACATAAATTAGTATCTTGGAAAAACTGATTTTTACTGAATAGTAGGAAGTTGTTTGTGCGAGACTGTATTTTTTTTCCCACTTTTTTTAAGTTGCCATCAAAGCTTAGTCAAGCTTAAAGAAACTCCATACTTGAAGTCCATACCCAGAACTTTCCCAACTGTTATGACATAGGGTTATCTTTATCGTTGACAGAGAGTCTTCTATGCCTTAATTATTCTCAAATTTTGTACCTATTAAAAGTATATCCTTCACATCTGAGATAATCATAGACAATTGTTGTGAAATAGAAAAGTTTGGACAGTATGAAACACTAATTAAAAACATTAATGTGAAAAACAAGCAGATAATAAAGAATATTTCAGACATTAATGTCTTATATGGGAAAAGTTCTTTCCCAGTGAAAGCTGGGTAGTGAAACAGTGAAATGTATTGATTTGAGTGGAATTAATTTTAGTATTCTGAAATTCTGTGTTATTGGTTGGCATATATAATCACTAATGGCATTAAATTTGCAATCAAAATATGGTTCAGGATTTAAATTTAAAGTGTAAATAAATAAATATACATAACACCTGGGCTCTCTTAGCTAGAGAGAAATGTTCTGAAGAGAATGCTGAAATGTTACTGCAAGAGTTAAGAAACACCAATAAAATTTGCACTGAGTGAAGTCAAGAGACAGAATTTCTTTACAGAGAAAGTATGAGTGCTTAAAAGGACACATGGAATATCTGAGGACAGCAGAAGATACAAGAAGCATATTTAAAAATAGATTGTGTTAAAAGTAAAAATAACCGTGGGATACTTATGTAAAATGAGAGAGGAATTTTTTTTTTTTTTCCCCCCCCAGAAACTTCCTGTCCTGTTCCTAACAGTCTAAATTAAATGCTCGCCAGTGGGGTTGCAAAAGATTGAGATCTTTCCCAGGATGTCATATTCTGAACATAACTGAAAATGTTTAGAGAACAACTGACAATATTTAGGAATAAAAATGGAAATACTAAAATCAAAATGATTAATATGTTGAAGTATGATTCACTATATCAGTAAATTATTTATGGCATCATAATAGTGTCATCATGCTGGGAGGTTGCATGACTGATGATAGATATAATTAGACCACTAATCTCTTTTAATTCACTACAAGAAAAACTTACTGTTTCAATATACGTAAAGATAATTTACATTTTATAAATTGAAAAAAATAGTGCTTTATTAACCACAGAGGTATCTTTCTCCAAGCAGTTTTTCAAGTGCATATATGTATTTATGCAGTGCATGTGGCCTCAAGCCTGTATATATTTATACATACATAAAACTGTGCTACTATAAGTGAAGTCAAATTAAGTACTAGCATGTGTATTAACCCCAATGCAGACAAATTCTGCTTTCGCATATAGACGTAATTCACAATAGTGTTGATCAAAAAAGTAGACTGGGACACCTCTAATAATGTTGCTTCTCAATTGTTTCAAGTGGTACACTTGAAAAAGGGGCAAAAACTTTACAATTACAATGTATTTTTTAAAATTCTGATAGCTCTTATTGTCTTACTGGCTTCCAAACGTGTCTAAGCATTTTTCATCTAAATGTAAAAAGCATAGGAAACATCTTGCAACCCGAAGAGAATATTCAGCAGCTTGAAAAGACTGTTCCCTAAAGTGGTGCCTCAAGGAACCTCCAAGTATTAAATTAAAATGTTCAGAAGAATTGTCTTTTGGTGAACATTCTTTTTTCCAATTAATAGTCCTTCCTTCACTTTTTTATCTTTAAAATTATAATTTTATAGTGTTTGTAAAGATGTTTCATAGCATTTATAAAGATGTTTAAGTGAAAAGTTGTAAAATGCAATTGTTATTTCTCAAGTTGTGTTAAAATCTGAATCCAGTTGTTTGTTAGTACAAAAATGTTGTGGAAATTACTCATTTGTGATCACCCTCCATTCCCTTGGAAGGCAGAACCAGCTCAAGTTCAATATGAAGAGGACTCTCAAAACGATGCCACTGCCTTTGCACTGTGACACGAGGGCTGAATTTACTATACCTATATGTATATCTATGTATTTTAAAAAATATGTAATATAGTAAATATAGATATGTAAATACACTAATAACATATATACGATGTGTATACACACATTATTATGAAACATATACACTAATAATATATGTAATGTATATATAAAATGTATAAGCAGTACAGAGGCCTGGGCATAGCTGATTTGAAGAATAAGGCACTATTTTCCTCACTGTTACAAGACTGTCTGATAGTTTTTGCAGCCTAACTCAGGGCCTGAATACACATCTCTTGCTCCATTTACAGTCATTGCCCTCCTACTGGCCTAATATAAGAATGTGAGCCCTGGTTTTCACAAGCGGTAGCACATATGTGACTGACACGGTTTTGTACACAGTGAAGTGATTTTTGGAGTACAAGGTGGTATTCAATCAACTCTGTGTGAAATGGCTGGGGGGGTTGTGTCAGTCAACCACCAGCTGCAGGTTGAACTTCTGTCCTCTACCGAAATGGAATTCCCTTTCCTCACAGTATGAACTTAGTTCTGGCAGGGAGCGCTATGATTTACACTGAATTCCTGGTCTCTTTCTTCAATCTTTGAACAAGTTTGAGCATTATTTGACCATACAAAGAGATGAATGACTGTTTTGATGTTGAGGTTGAAGAAAGTCTAAGTGTGCTGGCAGGGAGGATTTCCAGCTTTGACAATGCTCTAGGCAAAACGGAAGCTTGATTCGTGTCCATACAGAAAGAGCTGTATTTATGATTATATATATCACTTGTAATCTCCTGTAAAGAGAGATGGTTTATGCAAAGCTTCATCTCATGAGACTGACTGTGTGGAAAACTAAAGCACATCTGTGGTCAGAAGTGAGAGAAGAAACAATAAATTTCAAGATTCCTCCTCTCAAATGTGAACTCCTAACTTTCAACACAGCAGAGAGAAGAAAGGGAGATTAAGGAAGGCAGAAATCATGTTAAATCTTAGAAAGCTTACCAACCTGACCAAATTTCACAGTAATGTTAATTGCAATTCATTCAAGTAATTTTTTAACGACATTTCTTCAGAAGGTAAAATTTACCCCGGTGCTACGGTCTTGCAGTCCTACTGAGCTAATCTAAGCTCCCAGTGAATTTAAAACTCCTTAAGTTAGTGAGTCACGCACTTAGTGAAAGAGTACAGGAAGACTTGGCGTCTATGCTGACTATATGCAGGCTTGCATAAGAAACATGGCCAAGAGGAAAGTACTCTTAGGACTGTTTTGCCACCCTACCCAATGATCCAGGGCTCTCGCTGTCCTCAAGCCAGGCTGTCCTCTGGGACAACGCTGGAGGCAGATCAGTGATGAGAAGGGCAGATGGGAGGGAAATGCTGAAACTGATGGAGGAGAATGCAAAGGCAGAAGGGACGAAATAAGGTTACCGTGATGGCTGCTGCTTGGAACTTGAAATAATCCCCTGTCTAAAACAAATAAGTCTGAAAGATAGGCAAGGGCTGGAATAACAGTTCTGCCTGCGACACTATTCAAATAGCGCGTTACCTCCGCGCACAGAGGTTTAACCAAATCAGCAATGTTATTTTAAAGGTGGCTCTGCCCTTGAGCCACCTCTGTCCCAAATGCAGCTGACGGACAAGCCCGCGAAGTCCTGCGCCGTCTACCCCAGCAAGAGGCGGCTTCAGCTGACAGACGGGAGTCAGAGGAGAAGCGTTAAGAAATGCAGCGCTATCATTGCCGCATTGTGGTGTTAGAGGGCACTGCGTTACACGGCGGGGCTGCCGCGGCATCAGAAGGGAAATTAAAGCCGTCGCCACTTTCAGGCGCTAAAAAGTCCCTGTCACTTTTCAGGATCTATCGGTTCGGTCAAATCCCACTTCGGGAAACGAAATCTTCTGCTCGTTCACGGTCCCCCACGGCGGAAACGGGACGTAGACGCAGTATTTTTATTCACGTCGCGCCCTGCCATGTTCTGCAGCCTTACTGTCAGCGGTTTCTGACCACGTATATACCT